>NC_053024.1:105455028-105639312 GCF_003073215.2 Triticum urartu | reverse complement strand
TGTTTTAGTAACGAAAAAATCATAGTTTTTTCATAAACATCAAGCCGCTCTATTTTATAAATTTGAACTTTGGGGTTTTTTAAAAATGGAGAAAATTCCTTTTTTATAAAATTGTTTTGAGATGCTTTGTTCTTTTAATTTGACCTTCTTTGGGTTTTGTAACGAACATTTAACATTTTTGTCTTTAAAATTTGAACCTCTAGGCTTTTTCTAGAAACGGGAGTGAGCGACCATAACAAAATAAGATGTACCTATGTACTGCTGCCCAATGAAAGATTTTTATTCTACATGCATTTTCTAGGCAGGATGCGTTCTCCCCAAAAAACAATGTCTTTCGAACTTTCTCGGTGGAAGTCATTGAACTTCTAGATTAATAAAAAAGCATGCCCTTTACAGTGTGAACCTCTGTTTTATTAAACTCCAATATATCTCTTTCTAGTTTCTACCAAAATGTTTGCATGTTCATCCAAAAAGAAATAAGCTTTTACTCAAATTATATCTATTTTTTCTCCATGATGAATTAGAAGTGCTCAACATAGAAGCATTTACATCAGGAAGGGTTGTTAATAAAGACTAAAGAAGATCAACACATTGGACTGGAGTTGTACGAATTACTGCAGTGAACTGTGGTGTGCAAAACATTTCACTTCCTGGGTAGTTTTAGTACATAACTTTTCCACGTAGTAATATATGAACTTCTCCGAACATAATTTTCATTGAGCACTTTTGAACACAGATCATACCATGAAAGAGGTTGAAGATATGAGCACGGATGCATCAACATGTGAGGTAATTTTTTGGAATCTCCTTTTTAAGAGTGCAATGTCCAAAGAAGTCTCGCATCCATTGAACTTCATAACCTGGAGTTTTGAACTTGAAAAAATATTAACTCTCAAACATCAACAAAACAACCTCAAGAAGAAGATTTTTTTTCAAAATATCAGTTCTCATTCGGCATTTCAACATGCATGTACACATCACATAATCAGAACATGTTCTTTGCATTAATTTACAATATGGTGACCATCAGTAGCTGAGATAGAGGTTCCTTTTTTAGGCGAGGCTCCTGAGAAGACCACTGTTGTTGCTTTTTCTTGCGAGCTGCCTTGCCAAAACTCTTTGCTGAACTTTCAAACCTTTTTGTACTGTGTCTATGGTGAAGGTCGGTGAGAGGCACCGAGGAAGCTCAGTGAGAGGCGCCACAACAAGTAATGCTCCAGGGATGGCACTCTGAACTTCAGTCCTCCTCAAACTGCATTATCCACTGCTATAGAATAGCACGAGTAGTTCCTCGTGGTGCTACCACAGAAGCGCATGTGCACAAATAAGTAATGGACACGAGCCATGCTGGCGGTTCTACTCCACTCGCAGCTGGGGAGAAGAATGCATCATTTCTAGCGAGAGTAAAATAGGTAGGTGAGAACTCATCTATATGCACATATATACAAGAAGAGCATCAACTCCTCTTTACAGTAAAACATTTTTTTAATATTCTTGTACCTGAACCTTTCCAACAGATTTATGTGAACTTCTTGTGTTAGGCCCAGAGTTCGCAAATCAGTAAATTTTGATAAGCAATGTGTATGAATCAATGGATTTTGTACACACATAGCAACACAGAGGGAGGCCTGGGCGGTTGCCAGCCCAGCCCAAAAAAATATTGCCTTCTGTATGTTATCAGTGGCTGTTAACCCAAAGCCACCTGCTGTCACTGCTTTGTTATGCCTCTCACCCTGCGCTCCAGCAGTCACAGCTCTCCTCCAAACTTGAATTTGCAGCCACTACTCTTCTATACTTCTACTGATTAATTTCCTCCAGAACTGTAGCTGCAGCCAGTACTCTACTTCTCCCGATTTCATTCCTCAACCATATTGTCCATGGCAACGCGAGGGGTGCATGGTACAGCAAGTGCATTGGAACGGTTGAGCAGACACCACAATAGCATGGTCGGCTTGTGGCGGAGGCAGCATGGGTTGAGCAGAGGCAGCATGGCGGAGGAAGAAAGGCTCGCTTCAGGATGCAGAAGCCAGCAACGCGATGAAGTTCAGATTAGTCGTGGGTGGTAAGTCAGCGCTAGCTCCAGGGTGGTGTATCCGGCGATGCGGCTAGAAGGCGGGCATCCGGAGGACCGGGTGAGGGAGCTCGGGCAGCGCGGCGGGGTGTATGGGTCGCAGCTGCGGGGCCCACGGCACCGGCGACTGGGGTGGTTGGTGGAGGTGCGGGTGCGTCCCGTTTGACCTCATCGCCGGGGTGCTTGGTGTGGGTGGACCGCGGCGGCGGTGGAGCGCCGCCGATGGTGCAGGAAGGTGGGGGAGAGATGGGGAGAAACGGGAGGTTAGGGACGGCACGCCGGATGTGGTGGGCCGCGGCGTCGCACGGAGATCCATGGCCCGACGGCGGCTCTGTGGGATCCGGTGACCGGCAGCGGCGGCGCTGAGGAATCCAATGCGGTGGCGGTGCATGGGGATAGAGAGTGGATGGAGGCCTGTGGTGCGGGACAGGATCGTGGGCATGGGGCGGTGGGTGGGCTGCCTTTTTATCGGGCCGCACCGGTTTGGGAACACCTCGCCGCCCCTATATAGTCCGGACGTGATCCAAATAGTTATTTTGATCCCAGGATCATAATAGTGTTGTCCTATATATATAAACAGATGCGGTTGCAAAATGATAGGATCATCATGGATGTGCCAGGGCCACAACCGAAGTGGCGACCCTGAAGCAAGTGTTGTCCGAGGCCGAAAACAAAGTGGCCAAGGAGCGCACCGAGCGGGTAAAACAAGATGCACGGGTGGGTGAGGTGCAGCAAGAGCTCCAAGCTCTCGTGAAGAAGCACGAGGATTTGGAGCTTGACTCGAAGATGCGAGAGTCCGAGCTTGCCGCGGCCCTCGAAAGCACAAAGCATGCCAAGGCTGCAGCCCAAAAGGCCCTCCAGGAAATTGAGGCGATGAGGAAGATAGCGGCGGGTAAGGCATTCAATATGCAAAGAAAGCATGTGAAACTAAATTACTTGTTACTTACCCGAGTCCAGAGCTCTCCAGGAGCATTCGTAGATTTTCCCCGCAGCGTGTCGGATGCCGCGAAGTATTACCAGGCCGAGGAGGGAAGGTCGACGGAGAAGTTGTTCTAGTCTCAGTATACTGGGACCAAACACCCGATGCCTGTCAGCGACCAGCTGAAGCAACTGGTCGAGCTGCACAAGGCGGCCGAACAAGCCATGAGGGGCCTTATAGTCCGGATATGGCCTGGCGACTCCCTTACCAACAGCTACTTCGGCCTGGTGAGGCGGCTTGTGGATGCCTGCCCACGACTGGAAGTCATTAAGTGGCCCATCTGCATCGAAGGTGCACGCTGGGATTTTGCCTGTGTGAAGGTGCGCTGGGCCAAGATGGACGCCCAGAAGCTAGTGAAGGAGGGGCCGCCGCAGGGCAGGGAGCATCGCCACCCCGAAATGTATTATGAGGGTGTCCTGAAGGGTGCCCGTCTTGTGGCGGACGAGTGTGCGAAGGATGTAATTTTTGAATGAACTTTCTCGTGTGATCCTGTATTATGAAAACTTGTTCATATGCGCTATGCAACGCTTGTTTGAATTTAAAATATTACCTTCTGTGCGCCTATTTATTAAATCTGAGAGATGGCTAGTCGTCGGCTTCTGCCCCCACGCCACGAGTGCTGGGGTGTTCGGGATAAATCTGAGCACTCTTGTTCCCATTGTTGGGTCCTTCGAGGGTGGTGCTCAGCACAACGAACAAGGCAATCGGACTATAATGCTTTATCACACTCACTTAGCCATAGAAGTCTACAATTTTAAATTTTGGTGAAGCCCCTAGTATTCGGAAGGCCGAATTCGGGGCGCTATACACGCCTTAAGCCGGACAAAGCCGACTCCTCGCTCTATGCGGCATAAGTCTTTAGGGACTCGAGACCTCTCGAACAGCGACCAGCTCTCGCCTTATCATGATAGTCAGTTTTAGCTTTCTCTACTGAGGTGCTTGCCCAGATGAACCGGGGCACAATCGCAGTAGTTCTCCCAGTGCTACCTTAGCCGATATAGCGGAACATAAGGTACCAAAACATGGGAGCCAGGCAAACCCAACTATTGACCCAAGACATGATTCGGAGTTGATGCATATATTGCTATAAGTTCGGGGTGCTGCACTGTCGAAAGTGTTCGGATTTCTCACGCCGTATTATGGGGTACGATTAAGCCCCTGGCGTATTGGCCGTACCAGAGTGTATGGGTGCTGAATGTCATGAATGAACATATATATATAAAAGAATAGAGAATGCGGTAATAGTCTAGTGCTATGCATTGTTTATTCAAAAAGGTGCGTCGAAGCTGAATGATACAAGTAGTGCGATAAGCAAAAAGTTGGACTATTTGACATGTCCCCTCCAAGGGCAAGCTGAGGAATGGTATTTAAAGCAGGTATTTCACTCGTTATCAGATACCACCTGGGAATTCCATAATGCGACGTAGCTTTCTGCCTCCTTGGTTGTTGTATCGTGTGTCCAGCAATCGTACTGCCGGACGGGGTTTCCAGAGAGTAAAGTCCTGAAAGAGAGAAAAAATAATTAAGGCGGGAAGCCCCTAGTGCGGTTGAGCCGCGTTTTGGGGCGAGCCGTAGTCGTGCCCCCTCCCCTACCTATGCCCATGGTATTTTTAATGCGTAATTATGTACGCGTGGCACGAATTTCGCCGTTTGGCTGGGACTGGGGTGGGGGCCGCATTGCTATGCGATCTTGAAACATGCCAGGCGGTCTTGTTGCCGATTACTCCGGGCGCGCTTGAAGCTGTCTGGGTGTTTAATCACCGAACTGGTGGATTGCCTTAAGAGGCTGCTTTGTGCTTCTGCTATGAGGGTCGCAGTGTGCTCCTCCATGAGGAGAGAGCGCTCTCTGTTTCCATTGACTGTGATGACCCCCCCGAAGTCCTGGCATCTTGAGCTTGAGGCATGTATAATGCGGTACCGCAGTGAATCTCGCAAATGCGGTTCGCCCGAGCAGTGCATGATAGCCACTGCGGAACGGGACTATATTGAAGATTAACTCCTTGCTTCGGAAGTTATCCGGGGATCCGAAGGCCACTTCCAGTGTGACTGAGCCTGTGCAATGGGCCTCTACACCTAGTATGACACCTTTGAAGGTCATTTTTGTGGGTTTGATCCTTGAGGGGTCTATACCCATTTTGCGCACTGTGTCCTGATAAAGCAGGTTCAGGCTGCTGCCGCCGTCCATAAGGACTCGAGTGAGGTGAAATCCGTCGATTATTGGGTCTAGGACCAGTGCGGCGAATCCGCCATGACGGATACTAGTGGGATGGTTCCTGCGATCGAAGGTGATCGGACAGCAGGACCATGGGTTGAACATTGGGGCGACTGGCTCCAACGCATATACGTCCCTTAACGCACACTTCCGCTCCCTCTTGGGGATGTGGGTTGCATATATCATGTTCACCGTCTGCACTTGTGGGGGGAACCTCTTCTATCATCCTGTGTTCGGCGGCCCGGGCTCCTCCTCGTCATCGCTATGTGACCCCTTATCTTTGTTTTCGATATTTAACTTGCGGCCAACTTGAACACCCAACATTCCCTGTTGGTGTGGTTGGCTGGCTTGTCGGGGGTGCCGTGTATTTGACACGAGCGATCGAGTATACGGTCCAAACTGGATGGGCCCGGGGTGCTTCTTTTGAGTGGCTTTTTCCGCTAGTTTAGAGCCTCTGAATCCAGCATTGACTGCCATATCCTCGGTATCGTCGTTGTTGATGCGGCGCTTGTGTTTGTTGCGACGTGAGCTACCATTGCCATCCTTGGTATCCGAAGTACCATGGTTCTTTCATATATTATTGCTGCGAGCCAGCTAGCTGTCCTCTCCCGTGCAAAAGCGGGTCATCAGTGTCGTGAGGGCTACCATAGATTTCAGCTTTTCCTGGCCAAGGTGCCGGGTGAGCCACTCGTCGCGGATGTTGTGCTTAAAAGCTGCTAGGGCCTCTGCATTCGGACAGTCGACGATTTGATTTTTCTTTGTCAGGAACCGTGTCCAGAATTGCCTGGACGATTCCTCTGGCTGCTGAATTATGTGGCTCAAGTCATCGGCATCTGGTGGTCGCACATAAGTGCCCTGGAAGTTGTCGAGGAATGCGGCTTCCAGATCTTCCCAACAGCCAATGGATTCTGCTGGCAGGCTATTGAGCCAATGCCGAGCTGGTCCTTTGAGTTTAAGTGGGAGGTATATGATGGCGTGTAGATCGTCACCGCGGGCCATCTGGATGTGCAGGAGGAAGTCCTCGATCCATACCGCATGATCTGTTGTGCCATCGTATGATTCGATATTTACGGGTTTGAAACCCTTTGGGATTTGGTGATCCATTACTTCATCTGTGAAGCATAGGGGGTGTGCGGCGCCTCTGTACTGGGCTATGTCGCGACGCAGCTCAAATGAGTCTTGTCCGCTATGTTCGGCCTGGCCGGATTTACTTTTACTGTATCCAGCGTGACGGTTATCGTCTCGCGTAGTGGCGCGCCGTCGTGACCCATAGATCGATCTTGCGTGTTTTGCTTTGTCCTCCAATAACTCTCGCAGGTCCAGCGTGTTTCCCTGTGCCTTGACATTTTTATTTGAGTGGTGTCGGGGTGCGGGCTGAGCTTTTGGCTGAAATGCCTCTCTGTCGCGGCCACGAGGTGGCCGATCAGCCGCGTCATACGCTGGACATGTAGGTTTTAATGCTTCCTCCTCCAGTCGGGGTAGCAACCTGCGCTTTGGGTAACTCTTGGAGGGGCGTTTGAGTTCATATTCCTCGGCCGCAAGGACTTCAGTCCATCTGTCAGCTAGCAAATCTTGATCAGCTTGAAGCTGTTGTTACTTTTTCTTAAGGCTATTTGTCGTGGCTATAAGCCGGCGCTTGAAGCGCTCTTGCTCGACGGGATCCTCAGGTATGACAAATTCGTCATCGTCGAGGCTTGCCTCGTCTTCGGAGGGAGGCATGTAATTATCATCCTCCGCCTCTCCATCTGCCGCTCTCTTGGGAGAGCTGGCTGCTCCATCCTCCTGCTCTAAATCTTGCTGCAAGGGATTGTTGTCATCTTCGGCACTGTCCAGAATGCTATTATTTCCTGTGCCGGTATCACCGCTTTTGCTTTGGCGAGACTTAGAGCGGCGCCGCTGACGTCGACGCTTGGGTTGCTTCTTGGAGGGGTCATCCTCCGTTGTCCCGTCGCCATTGCCTTCTTTGGGTGTGTCCACCATGTATATATCATATGATTAGGTGGTTGTCCAGTGCCCTGTGCGCAGTGGTTCCTGTTCGTCTCCCGCATCATCGTCCATACCGTCGATGTCTTCGGAGTCGAAGTCGAGCATGTCGGTCAAATCATCGATAGTGGCTACAAAGTGGGTGGTGGGTGGGCGGCGAATTTCTTCGTCATCCGCATCCCAATCCTGCCGGACATTGCTCGGCCAGGACTCTCCTGACAAGGAGAGAGATCTTAATGAGTTCAGTATGTCGCTGAAGGGCGAGTGCTGAAAGATATCCGTCGTGGTGAACTCCATGATCGGCACCCAGTCGGATTCGATAGGCAGGGGCGCAGGCGGTTCGGAGTCCGTGGCCGGGGAAGGATCCGACAGTTCGGCGTCACGGCTCCCTTGAAGGGTAAGGTCGATACTCGGCTTGATCGCCGCTGAGAATATGGCCTCCATGGCGGGGTCTATCCACCCGTTCATGGATGGCGCAATTGGCTCCGAATTGAGGGTCAGAGTGGTTGCCGGTGCGGTCTCCTGAACATTGTGTGATGGTAGAGCTAAATCTTGCTCATCGTGACCATGCGGCGCACTCGGCAGGGGCTCGGATCCGTCGAAGATCAAGGCGGAAGTCGGCCGTGTAGTTTAAGCTTCCAAACTTGACCTGGTGGCCAAGGGCGTAACTCTCGATATGCTCCAGATGGCCAAGCGAGTTGGCCCGTAGTGCGAAGCTGCCGAATACAAAGATCTATCTAGGGAGAAAAGTCTCACCCTGGACTGCATTGCTATCGATGATCGAAGGGGCCATCAAGCCTAACGGTGATGACACAGAGGAACTTTCAATGAAAGCACCAATGTCAGTGTCAAAACCGGCAGATCTCGGGTAGGGGGTCCCGAACTATGCGTCTAGGCGGATGGTAACAGGAGGCAGGGGGTCCCGGACTATGCGTCTAGGTTCGGGCCCTCTTGATGGAGGTAAAACCCTACGTCCTGCTTGATTGTTCTTGATGATATGAGTAGTAAAAGAGTTGATCTACCACGAGATCAAAGAGGCTCAACCCTATAAGCTAGCCTAAGGTCTGATTGTTGTTGTTCTACTGACTAAAACCCTCCGGTTTGTATAGACAGCAGAGGGGGCTAGGGTTACACAGAGTCAGTTACAAGGAAGGAGATCCACATATCCGTATTGCCAAGCTTGCCTTCCACGCCAAGGAGAGTCCCATCCGGACACGGGACGAAGTCTTGAATCTTGTATCTTCATAGTCCAACAGTCCGGGCAAAGGATATAGTCCGGCTGTCCGGATACCCCCTAATCCACGACTCCCTCAGTGGCCACAGCCATTTTGTGCGAGAGAATGTGAAGACTGAAGAGAGCAACCCCAGCAAGCAACCGTGTAGGCTCGTCCTGCCTATGTATATAGTGGAGCGGTTTCCTTTTCTCTCCATATTAACCTATTTATATTGCATACGTGGCACTGAAGAAAAAAAACTCTATTTATAAATGACACGACACCTAATACTCGTTCGCCTATAAACCTTGCACTTGGCATCTCTAAAATATTAACCTTGCGATTGGCTCTTCGGCTCTTTGAGAAGTCGAGAAATAATGGTACTGCAATATATATCGTTCTGGATATATGAGACCGAATGAATTCCTACATGTCCACCACATGGGCGAGGGTCGAGGGGCGAGGGGGAGTGCGTACTATTACGCCCGTTTCAATATGGACTACATACGAAGCACAATGAGTGAATCTACACTCTAAAATACGTCTATATACATCAGTGTTTGTAGTATGTACTAGTAGTTCATATTGAAATCTACTAAAGGACATATATTCCAAACAATATGATAATATCTCTAACCAAGGTAGGGACGAGGAGTAAACGGAGGGAGTAGTAAAATTTTCTCCTCGTCCTGCGAGCCACCGCACGCGTGGGCAAGGGAGCGGACGTAAAGGCATACTAGTAAGCAAGCTTCACCTCATCCTGCAAGCCACCGCGCCCGTGGGCGGGGGAGATGGCATACTAAGCAAGCTTCTCCTCTTTCTGTGAGTTGACGGGACACATCAAAAGTACTCCACTGTATAGAGCCTTGCCTCTAAGGTAGGCCCCACATGGTTTGCCTCTTTTTTAACATAACGCGTCAAGTCGCAATTTGTTTGTTCACCCGTGGTAGACGATCCTCCATCAAGTGGAAAACCAGTACACGTGTCAAATTACCATGTGGGCTGACTTTTCGTGTAGAAATGAGCTCCATCGCGTACCAGCGTGGGTGTGGTTGGGAAAGAGACGGGAGTACGTGCGTCGTGCGTGCACCTCTTCTCTTCGTGCACGTCCCCCACCTACGTGGGTGTGTTTGAGAGAGATACAAACCTAGACAGTTGGCGTGTTTGTTTTTTATTTGGGGGGGTGGTGATTTCATGAATGTATTTGTGGGAATATGTGTCGATGACATCTCAAACAAAATTTTGCATGCAATGTGTGTGAAATAGAGGGATATCCATATCATATAGAGAGGGCCAAAGGGGGCGATCCACGAGAAGAGAGGGAGGGGTCATATATATCGATAGAGTCGAAGAGAGGATCAAGTGGGTGGGTGCGAGATGGATGAGAAGAGCCATCGAAATTGTGTGTGTGCAAGTCAAACATATAGGGCGACTGACCTACCAGAACGTCAGAGGGCACAGGGCAAGTTTGTGTGTGGCAGGGAGACATGACTAGAGCGCTCGATGTATCGGTGTGTGTGTGGAGGGGGGGTGGGGGGGAGGGGGGAGGCAGAGGCCTAACTAGAGAGGTAGAACGACTCGTATATGTGTTGAGAAGGAGAGACCCAGCTATGTGTTGAGGGAGATGGGTCGACATCCATACATAACTGAAGGACGGGAAATAGGTTGGGACAGAGAGAGAGAGGAGAGAGAGAGAGGGAGGGAGAGGGGTAGAGTGCTGGATGGATGATGGAGTTGCTTCTCGAAGATGGTGGGAGAGGCCTACTAGACAAACTGAGGGTAGAACTGCAATATTATCAGTAAGAGTGAGGATGTGTTTCTGTGTGTGCCTGTGCGTGATAGATCTATCGAGACGCATGCATGGATGATGAAGGGGAACCATGTGTTTGCTAAGCAAACCTAACTAGATCGGTAGATCAATTGTTGTTTGTCGGAGGAAGGGAGAGACATAACTAATGAGGTAGATCGATCGACACGTGGGGAAAACGAGTTATATGGACCTAGCTAGCTATATGTATAGCGGGAGATCGGTTGGTGTACATCCATTTGTTAGAGGCAAATAAGGCCCGGCGAGACGGATAGACAGAGAGAATGGAGCTAGGAGGTGGTGCGAGAGGCCGAGCTACTAGCTAGATAGGGGAAGGAGTGTGCGGTTGTGAGATCGATGAAAAAAGGGGCGAGAGTTTACATGCGTGAGGGACCGTGTGAGAGACATGAGGCATGGATACAGAAATGAGGAGATGGATGGTGCGTGTGTACGTATGTTGTAGGCAGACGGTGGAGAGGTTTATCGATCGATGTGTGTCAGAAAGGAGTTGTGGAGACTATGGGAGAACGACCTAAAGAAAAAAATGAATGTGCGTGATGGATAGAATGATGAGGGAGGGGGAGGGCGAGGAGGACGTGTGTATGCACAAGAGAAAGTTAGTGCTAGCTACAAAGGTTAGAGGATTGTGTGGGTGTAAGAGACTAACAAATATCATAATTTGATATGAAAGTGGATTCATATATTTGAATAGGAGATCATAGTGTTATAAACATATGCATGCATGAATATAGCGGTGATACGCATGCTGTGGTTTTGCACATGTTATACCATAATTTGATAATGCATGGCATTTGCAACTCACAGCTAAATGTCGAACAATCTAAATCATATTATATATCGAACAATCTCACATTTTATTTGAATTTGTGATAACGTGTGGCGATGCAGCTTACAACTAAATATTGAACAATCTAAACAATACTATATATCAAACAATCTCACATTTTATTTGACTTTGTGGAAATGTCTGGTGTTTGCAACTCACATCTAAATACTTGTAGGCGTATTGGGCGGGGCACCATACATTATGTGATAAACACATTATACATATGAGACATGGTTTAAATTATGAAGATCTAGCTAGAGCTTGAAATGTACTGTGATTTGAAATCAACGTAAAGTGGATTCAAAAAACCGAGTTCGAGTTCATATAGTACACATAGTTCATATCTAACTCGAGAGTAATCATGTGGTGTGCTGTGAAGATAATATACAAATGATGGTTTAACTTGATAATAATGATGATTGTAGATCTTATTAAAATAGAGAAACGAATTCAAATGGTTTGACTTCACAACAATCATTATTGTAGATCTTATTCAAATAGAGAAATGAATTCAAATTTACTTCATATTGAAGCGGTAGTATATACATTTGGAATGCACTAAAACGTTCATTTGAGTAGCAGGTTGCACGCATTATACATGTGGCGAAATATTTTAATTGCACATAACATGAATTCAATGTTTTGAATGACATTTGTAGTGCAAATTGATTTGGTACAGTAAACAGAACTAGACTCTCTTGTGTGATGCGAATTGATTTCTTTTTGTTTTTTCGTCGGCGGAAGTGCGAATTGATTTGGTACAGTACACGTTGGGCTTGTCCAGAAATTTCAACCCGTGCCTTGGTACCCTGAAATATTTAAGATATATCTTTGTCTCATTGTGCTCCGACAACTCCCTCCATCTCAACCCGCACCTTGCTGTTCCAAAATTACAACACGCGCGAAAACTCCCACCTCCTGTGAAATCCCAACATGCTCAATGCTCGTGATACCCCTGAACCGAAAGAACCGCCTAGCTCAAATCGGCGGGGGTTCTTTCATAACTTACCCCACATTACGGACAAGCGCGTCCCTAAGCCATGGTTCCCCACTCCCATCCCATCCGCCCACCCATTCGTACACCGAGGCCGCGAAAACCCGCGAAGCCCCAAACCCTCCTCTGTCCGCCACCCAACCGGAGCCTCTTCCCCGACGACGTCGTCCACAGAAACACCTCGACGTCCCTCATCCACCATACCGGATGAGGATCCAACGTCAATCTCGTCGTCCCGCCGGTTCAGCCACCCCGTCCTCCACCTCCAAGGAGCTGCCCTGATGTTCCCCTCGTCTTTCGCGCCACCTCCATTCCCACACCACCGTCTTCACCTGCACCACCAGAAGAGCATCATCATCACCGTTTCCTCGGATGAAGCTGATGCCTAATTGGCACCAGCAAAGAGGTTGTACACTAATCGCCGCATTTTCTTCTTGATTCGATATCACAGTGCCGCCGACGCTCGGTCCCGAGCCGACACGGCGCGGCTCCATCCACGACGGCGTCGCCAGCCACTTCCTCCATGGCGTCGCTCCCTCGGTGGCGACGTCCACATCAGTAGGAGTTGTTGCTGCTTTAGCTCTCGCTTGCGCTGCTGCTCTTCTCTTGCTCTCGGCCCTTGCTTGGTCTGCTCTTGCTATTGCTCTTGCTCTTGCTCTTGCTGCTGCTCTTGCTCTTGCTCAAGCTTGCGATGCTGCTCCGATTTAGCTACACTTCAATCGACTGAATCAACTTTTGGGTCAATCGATTTTCTGGGTGTGGGGGGGGGGCTCGCCGGAGTTAAGGAAGAACCAGCCGCAGCGGGGAGGGGGGCTCGCCGGAGAGGTACCCCACTATCTATCTTAGGGTTCAGGGTGGGGGCGGTGGTCGCCGGCGCTGGTGGGGCGGTGGCGTCGGGATCGCCAGAGAAAAAGCTCGGCATGGGGGCCTAGAGGGATGGCCGGGGCGGCGGCGGACCGGCGGTGGGGAGTGTTTTCGGGGCAGGCAGGGCGGTGCACCGCCGGCCGCGGGCGGCGGAGGGTGGCGGTTTGGTCGGTGGTGGCTGGCAGCTCAGGGGGTGGAGGTCGAAGTTGAACTACAGGCCCTTGATTTCCTATCCAACGATTGGAAAATCGACTAACCAGAGATGAAAAATTCACTCGACTGGCTCTCGTACGCGCTGCTGCTGCTACTGCTTTTCTGCTAGTAGCTAGTGCGTTCAGTTTCGACAGTAAAATTCAATTTCGACAGCAAAATTCAGTTTCGACAGTTAAGTTCAGTTTCGACAGTTAAATTCAGTTTTGACAGTTAAGTTCAAAGATGAGCGGCTGAGTTATTTTAGATCTAGCACTTTGTGGTTTTGTATTTTACGTCATCTATTGGATATGCTATTAGAATTCCACTCAGGTTAACGTTGTCTCTCCTGTCCTGCTTCAGCCTCGGCATTGTACAACTCACCGGAGCTGCTCCAACAACGAAACTCTCCATCACAGCGGAGCAGTACCCAGGGCTCCTTCTCAAGATGCCTAAGATCTTATTCCCCTCCTCCGACAGCCAAGTCAGCCAGATCATCCTCACCGACCAACCAAATCATGCTGAGATTGACATGGCTTCGCCAAAGAGGTTGTACACTTGTTGAATCTCTTTTTACTCTACATGTTATATATATTGTCCACTGAGCACACGCAGTAACGTGAAATACGATTAGTTTGTCCTTCTATATGACAAGTAGTGAGGTACCAGGCAACTTAGCTATCCGTGATGGACTCTCTTGAGCACCATCATTATTTATCTCTGCGTGTTTGAGTTGTGCATTTGTCAATGGGCCTGGGAGTTTAGCTAGTAGGGCAGTGGCCTGGATCCAAAGTAGTAGAAGTAGGCAAGTAGCACAAAAACATTTTTTGAGTGTAGCTTTTCCTTGCTCAAGTCTGCCTACTAGAATCGCCAGTGCTTGAAAGGAAAAGTGAAGGAAAAACAAAGGAATTGGAAAGTTTCCTATGGTACTACTATTCATGCATTTGGTTCAAAGGAATGGAGCAAAGGAAAACTGTAGGATTTGTTCCTTTAGTGTCTCCTTGAAAGAAAAACCGTACGGATTTTAATTTCCACTTGTCATCCTTTTCAAATTCCTATTCATGAAGCACAAGATAAGAGATAGTAGCATAATAGCATTATAACCATACATTTTCTTGTGGTTTGACTTAATCTCACCATGCTTCTTTGCATTCTGTGATCTTCCAATTCTTGTGAACCAAACACTCAGATTGGCAGAAATCCTGTGTTTTTAAATTCTCTGTTTTGTACATGCATTCCTATCCTATTACTGTGTATTTCCTATCCCTGTGTTGTTAGAATCCTCCAATTCAAACAAGCCCTTACAGAATTACTTCTCTTACAGATAGTTGTCAAAGAAAACCTTGTGCGGTTTGTCCCGCTCCTGCTGTGCCGTCGTCCACCCAAGCTCAGCTGCTCCAACGACAGAAGGGTCCAGCACAGCAGGGATCTGGCCTCCAGATTGTCTTTCGCCGCCTCAGATCTTCTTCCCGCCACCGGCAGCCATGACAACTGCATTACCATCATCAACCGAGAAGATGACCTCGAGGACTACACGGGTCCGCAAGAGAGGTCGCACTCTTTCGTGTCTGCTTACGTTATGCATCGCTTAATATTACATGCTACTTTATCGCCCTATTCACCGATTAGACTCTGAGTCAGCTCCAAACTAATGGTCAAACTTGAGTTTTTAAATGGTTGTGGGGTACATATCGCGGCCGCAATCAATATCATGTTGGGTGGGAAACAAACAGTAAAGAAGCCATTATCTTCCTGCTATCATTGGTTTTGGGTCTATCCACAGGTTGCTACCATCACTCTGGATTTCTGCATGCACTCCTTACATAATCTCACTATGATTTATTTCCTATGCATGTCAGTTATTCTACACAATGGAATTGAACATGTAGAGCAAAAGAGGCGAGCCTTGCGTGGCAATAAAATTTCATGCAGACGTCGCTCCATGGTAGGCGCAAAGGCAGCCCCCCTCCACCCATTTCGGATTGTGATCGAGAGGAAGATATCTGTTCTGAGGGGATTCAGAAGGAGAAGACCACTCCTATTTACCCCATGAGGTCTTCGCTCTAACTTGGCATGCTGATGTCACTACTTGGAAAAGGCCTACTAATGGCGCACCGGTTTTGCCTACTAATGGCGCATCACCGGTGCGCCATTAGTAGCACGCCACTAGTAATTTTTACTAATGGCGCACCACTGGTGCGCCATTAGTATCTGGTATACTAATGGCGCACTATCCAGTAAACAGGTAGTGCGCCATTAGTTTTGCTCACGGTGCGCCACTAGTGTCTGCTATACTAATGGCGCACCACATGGTAGTGCGCCATTAGTAACAATTTTTTTAATTTTTTTTCTTAATCTCAGGTCACTATTTCACCTATGAGATATCCAACACATATATATACAACAAGCATCCATATAACAATCATAGCCAACACACAAGTTCCATCATATATACATACATAGCCAACACATAGTTCCATCGTTACATATTACAAAAGTTTCACATTGTTCATCCAACACCGTTATCCATCAATTCACAAAAGTTTCACATTGATACAAAATAAAAACACAAATGGAAAAGAAGCACTCCATCCATGCAAGCTTCCGTGAATTAAATCAAATCTGCAAAATGATAAACAAGAAGTTAGAAGAAGAAAAAGAAGAAGACTAGAAGAATACTAGAAGAAGAAGAACACTAGAAGAAGAATAAGAAGAATTTTGGAAAAGAAGAAGAATAAGAAGAAGACTATAAGCTTATTATGTAAACTTGATCATTTTGTGCTAACATAAGTTATTTTGGAGCTAACCTATAGGAAACTAAGCATATAAGCTCTAAGTTAGTATATTAGAGCCAACTTAGGTAAAATGAAGCTAACCTATGTCATTTTGGAAAAGAAGAAGAATAAGAAAAAGACTATAAGCTTATTATGTAAACTTGATCATTTTGTGCTAACATAAGTTATTTTGGAGCTAACCTATAGGAAACTAAGCATATAAGCTCTAAGTTAGCATATTAGAGCCAACTTAGGTAAAATGAAGCTAACCTATAGGAAACTAAGCATATTAGAGATAACATAGGTAACTAAGTATATATATATATATCATTTTGGAGATCTGACATACCTGACAAAGTTCAGTTCTCATGCATTGTTCTTCTCCTTCTCCTTCCTCAGCCTGATGCGCCAAGAGCGGCGAGGCGGTGGAGGCGGTGGAGGCAGTGGGATGTAGTCTTCTACCTCAATTGGCGTGGTCATGTCGCCCAGCTGTGGGATCGCCGGCGCCACCACCGGTGCGTGGTCATTGTCAGGCACCACCACCATCGCGAGGCCACCTTCAGGCACGACCATCGCTAGGTCATCCTCAGCCACCTCCATCTCTTGCCCATGGTCAGCCACCACCATCTCTTGCCCATGGTCAGCCACCACCATCTCTTGCCCTTGGTCAGCCACCACCAGCGCTAGGTCATCCTCAGCCTGATGCCCATCGTCATCCTGCAGCTCCTCATCCCCACTCTGCTCCTCTTCTCCCGCACTCCAGTCCGGATCATCCTTCTTGTTGTCTATGCTGCTGCCAGAATCGCTGCTGCTTTCGCTACAGCCAGAATCGCTGCTGCTTTCGCTACAGCCATAGTCGCTGCTGCTTTGGCTGTAGCCATTGTCGCTGCTGCTGCCTCCCATTACCTGTCCAAATGCAACAATGACCAGTTAACAATCGATGTGAGACAAAGCCAAATGTAGAGGAATAAGAAGAGGCAGAACGTACCGGCATCATAATCTTCAGCGTAGCGCATGCGACACATAGTCGCGTTGAACACCTTCACGATGAGCATGGTGGCGTCGTCGTCGTACTGAAGAGAAGGAAGTACCCCAGCCGCAGGTCGTAGGCACGGTAGAACTTCTCCCACCCACGAGACAAGTACATGTGGCCCTCCTTGATCACCAACTCCACATCCCACAGCCTGCGAAACCCGCTGCCGGCCTGTCGCAGCTTCACATTATTTGGCGGATCTTCACCCATCAGCATGTTCATAAAACTGTCAGGCAGCCTCTGCAGTTTGGGACAATGAGTGATGTAGCAAACAACAGATATCATAATGAGATGGGTGAAGGGGAGATCTCTCGTTTTATATACCTGCGTCATGGATGATACTGAAGTCCCAAGTATGATAGTGAAGAACTCGGAAGCATCCAACTCGTACTGCGGTGTCGCAGAGCGGCGGTGGCTGCTTCCCGCCATCTCTGATAAGCAAGCAGAAGAGACCAATTAGTACCCTTACAACAGATCATAAAACATGCATGATAACAGGCATCACAAGTAATTCAGAGGCATCACAAGTAATTCAGAAATTGTGAAACAAGCCTTTCAATGTACGAACTTGAAAGAACTACTGAGGCTTCTGCGACAGTTCAGAAAAGTAATGATCAATTCTCTCTATTTCTGTTTCTAGTTCACATAGTTTGATAACTTGGATGCACAAAGGCTATTGGTGCAGTATCATAAGGTTCCATATCATGTAGAAGAAAAAAAGATAGGTGACAATAGCAAGCACACATCTGAGCAGACATTAGCAATATATGACAGAAATGTACATGCTGATTAACAAGCTTGGGCTTAGCAGTAATATTCTGAGAAAATATTTTCTTGAAGCCTGAACAAGTGGCTTTCCTTTTTAAAAACAGAACCAAAACCATGACACAATCACTTGACAACATCTATTGACTACATTAGATGGAGAACTACTCAAGCGGTGCAAGCAAGCAAAATTGCCAAGCTAGTGCACCAAGTCCAAATTCAGTTAAAGCAAGCTCTTCCTACTGCAAGGATATTGAGCTTTCGAATTGTAGAGAATTTGTTGCTTTCACTTGCCATAATCTACTCCAGCTAGTTGCTGCAAGTGGGTGCAATTATAAATTGCATGGCTACAGAAAATATGAGGACGAGCAAGTGGGTGCAATTATAAACTCACTTACAGTAACAAGCAAGCACATCAAAATCTGAACCAGTATCTGAGCTAGTACTCCAAATTGTATGTAAAATGTGCTCCTACTAAAAAAACAGGACATTGTGCCTGTCAAATATGCAGTTCTCCTTATCAACCTACCTAGCAGTAACAAAACCAAAAAAACTCATGCGGCACCTACATGAGTAGCAGGAGTATTTCTGAATTGTGATGCTAGGTTATTAATTTCTTACAGAGTGCACCATTTAAAGGCATTGATGTGATTATTTCTCTGCAATTATGTATCCTAAACTAGCAAGGTTATATTTAAAGGCATTTATAGAGTGCACCATTTAAAGGCATTAATTATGTATCCTAAACTAGCAAGCTATTAACATGTCACTTGATAAAACATGGAGAAAACTACTAAATGATGCAAGCCTGATTAGCAAACAGGCAGAAGCAAAAGGGAACGAATTACTACTACCCTTTACACTAGCACTGACCCTTCACAGTAGCAAAAGATGTCTACATACTCGCACCATTCGTCCATCCATCTAGCAAGCAACTAGCACAATTCAACCAACCATCAAGCAAACCATCTACTACCTAACATCAACACACATCCATCTATCCAACATCCATTGATCCATGTAAATAGCAGCATGGACAAGAGAGGAACAGGGAACAGAGAGATGAACAAGGAACATGGAGGTGAGTAAGGAAGAGGGGCTCACCACGGGCAGCGCGTCGAAGGAGAGCAGCCGCCGGCCACGCGCAGGGAGAGACGGCGGGAGGTGGCGACGATGGTCACGGCACCGTCCTTGGTTCGCCGGCTGCTGCTGGGGAGACCGGAGGCGGAGGACGGCAGGGGCCGGCGGGGTGGGCGCGTGCGTCGGGGCCGAGGTCGCCGGCTGCTGCAGGGGTCGGAAGAGGCGCTCGCTCGTCCGAGGTGGAGGAGAGGAGCGGGCGGCGGGGCGAGGAACCCTAGCGGGGGGGGGGCGGGGGGTGGGGGCGCGGGGGGGGGGGGGGGCGGGGGGCGGGGGGGGGGGGTGGAGTCCGGTGAGGGTCGGGGCGGCGGCGTCGTGGGTCGGGGCAGCGCGCGGGTGGATCTGGTGGCGAGGGAGAGAGGGTCGAAGGGGATCTGGCGAGGGAGAGGGAGGATAGCTTACTAATGGCGCACCACTCCTCGGTGCGCCATTAGAGATCTTTTTTTAGATAGCAATGGCGCACCCCGCAGCGGTGCGCCATTAGAATGTTTTTTTATTACAGTTCGAGCACAGGTTATATTGCACCTAACCCAATCCACATCAGAACCCGCCCACTAGCCCGACTGGTCAGCACGCAGCACACACACCAGGAGGTCCTGGTTCGATTCCCAGGCTCCGCAATTTTTTTTGCATTTTAAATGCTGTTTGATATTTATTTGTGTTTAAATATGTTCAAACTTGTTTAAATCATAACAGTAATATTTTTTTATAAAAACAGTAATAATTTTAAAAATATGTTCAAATTTGTTACTTGAAAATATCATCGGCGGCGGCGGTGGAGCGGGGGAGGGTGCGGGGGGTGCCCGTTGGCGGCGGTGGAGCGGGGGAGGGTGCGGGGGGCCGGGTGCTCGTCGGTGGCGGTGGAGGGGGATCGAGATCGAGTGTCCTCACCACTGCTCGCATCCTTAGGGTGACTCGGCATCTTGTCTTTTATTTTTTATTTATCTCTGGATCATTTCCGTCATCTTCCCACTTCTTCTCCTCCCTATCTGCGTGCCAACGCAGGAGCTTTGCTACCTTAGGGTCCGTGAAATACCACTGCAGATGAGGAGTGATCGGAAAGTACCACACCGATTTTCGAGGAGCTTTCTTCCTCTTCTTGTATCGAGTGACGCCGCACACCGGACATATGGTAGACTCCGCGTGCTCGTCCCGATAGATGATGCAATTGTTCATGCACACATGGTATTTCACGTGCGGTAAATCCAGAGGACACACGATTTTCTAATGCAGTGCGCCATTAGTAGTTTTGCAAAAAAGTAAAAAAATAATTTTTATACTAATGGCGCACCTTTGCACAGTGCGCCATTACTAGTTTAAACTAGTAATGGCGCACTGTGCAACGATGCGCCATTAGTAGTTTTTCCAAAAAGTAAAAAAAACAAATTACTGGCGCACTTTGTCGCCGGTGCGCCATTAGTAGTTCTAACTACTAATGGCGCACTTTTCCTGGATGCGCCATTAGTATGTTTGAAAAAATGGAAAAAAAAATTGTTACTAGTGACGCACCTTTTGTCTGGTGCGCCATTAGTGTCGTCCACACTAATGGCGTACCTCCACTTGGTGCGCCATTAGTATATAGTAGTGGCGCACCACTTCTCTGGTGCGCCATTAGTGTGAATCCTATCTTTAGCCCTTTTCCTAGTAGTGTGTTGGTTATATCATGCATATGGTGCCTTGCATAGCTTACTTTATACATCAAATATGTCAACTGCTTAGTTTAGACATGCTTTGTATGAATGCCATCTGTTTAGTTTATTCATCATTTATGTGAATTATGCAACGCCGTCTTGTTTAGCCAGGCATCATATATGTGAATTTTGCAATGCCATCATGCTTAGCCAGTCATCTTATATGTGAACTATATCAGACCATCCTTTTTTCCATTACGTATTACATTTGTCAACAATGTTAGTACATTCAACTACTCTTCGTGAGCATCACCATTTGACACAGTGATGGAAAATTCTAGAGTGAAGACAAGGTCTGAGCACACTATGCTATCTGACAAAGTGCATATCTCGTTGGTTACGGATATCTCCTCAGAGGAGGATTCTAAGACAGATGACCAGTCCTATTTCCCCCCAAGGTGTATGCTCTAACTTGGCAGGGTTATGTTGCTCATATCATGCGTATGGTGTCTTGCATTGCTGTGTCATTTGATTAGTTTAGACATGCTTTGTGTGAATGCCACCTGTTTAGTGTCTAATTACCATATATGTGAATTATGCATTGCCATCTTGTTGCAACATATTATATATGTGAATTATGCAATGCTATCTTGTTGCAAAGGCATTATATATGTGAATTATGCAATGCCATGCTGTTGAGCCGATCATCATGTATGTGAATTATATCATGCTACTATTTTTTTGTATTACGTGTTCCATTTGTCGACAACATTTGTATATTCAACTACTCTTCCTGTGCATCAGCCATTTGAAGCGGTGATGGAAGTATTTGGAGTGAAAACAAGGTATTCAGAGCAGACAATGCTACCTGCTGAAGCAGACATCTTGCTGGATACAGAGAGCTCCTCAGAGGAGGATTCAGAGACTGATGACTAGTCTGAGGTCTATGCTCAAACTTGGCAGGGTTATATTACCCATGTCATGCATGTTGTCTTGCTTTGCTTAGTTTTTACATCATATATGGATTGCCATCTACTTACTTGCTTACTATATAAATCATATATTTGAATTAGATCATGCCATCATGTTTACATACACATCATCTATCTGAATTATGGCATGGCAACCCATTTAATAAAGACACCATATAGTTATATCATCTCATCCTGTTTAGTGTTTACAGTCATCATATTTTGAATTATGTCATTCTATCTGGGAATTATATCATGCTATCATGTTTCCATAGGCGGCGTGTATGTGAACTATGGCATGCCAACCTATTTAATAAACACATTATATAGTTATATCATGTCATCCTATTTACATAGTCATCATATTTTGAACTATGTCTTTCCATCTTTTTTAGTTAGCCATCATAATGTGAAATTGTGTCATTCTATCCTGTTTACTTAGCCATCATATAGGTGAAATTGTGTCATGCTATCCTATTTGGTTAGACAAAATAAATGTGAATTATTTCATGCCCTCCTTTATTCCCCACTATACAATGCACATGTCTATCATACAATGTCTGTACATTAAATTACTTTTCTTATTTATCAGCCATTTGAGTTGGAGAGGGTGATGGCAGTATCTAAGGGAGTAACAACACGGTCTTCAAAAAACATAGTGCTACTAGTTGATGGAGATAGAACCATGGTTGTACTTGCCCAAGAACCAGCCCCACCACACATAACCCAAACTCTCGCGGATTGTACCCCTACCCAGTTGGACAGAGAACCAGGTACACCCCTTCTAACCCCAACCCCAGCAGATAGTAACCCAGTTCCAGTGGACACAGCACCATCTCCACCACAGAGCACCCAAACACGAGCAGATAGTAAGGGAACTGCAGTGCCCAAAGCACGAGGACCACCACTGCGAATCCCAACTCAACGCTTAAAGGAGAAGAAGAATTGTTCTCAGGTCAGGTTCTATAGCTATATATGGTTCATACTCCTTTGCTCTTGCATCACTGTATTTACTCAGACCAACTATTTTCAAAATGGAAGGATGGAATTGAAACTCCAATGGCACAACAGGTATGTTTTAAACCTGTTTCTTTAACTGGTTTGCTGTTGTAAGTTGCTCTATGTTGATTTAAGTTTCAATTGAATAAACAGTTATGTTCTCATGTCATGCACATTACAAGTGTTGTTATTCCTCTATAGTTTCCCACACTTATATTCTCTCTATTATGCTTTGTCTTGAACAAATATTATTTGAACTGTGTCTCTATCTTGATCTGGCAACAAAAACTAGAATGATATCGACCATAAAGTGACCATGGTACATAGATATATGTTTGTTTCATGATGTTATCCTGTGCACTTTACTACTGAACTGATTTACCAAAATGAGTTTCTTATACAACATGGTAAACCTGTGATGTGTCTGCTTGTTTCTCTTTTAGAATGCAGACAAAATATTGGAGAACAGTACCCCATTATGCAATGGTAAAGGAAGTAATGCAGATAAGGTTCAAGATAGTGAGACATCCCTGTTGGTCTCCAAAATCCCTGTTGATAAAAACTACCTTGACGACAGTGAGAGAACCCAAAACTCCTGTCTTGATGTAGTGTTCGAGTTACTGGCCACTACTACTAGCATAAGCTCTTCGAACTCACTGCCTGAATCAGTTCATCTTCTTGAGTCTCATCTTCAAGTTGAAAGACATCAATCAGATGTGCTGCGACAGGAAGCTGAAGGACTAAGGAAGTCCCTGCAGAATTCAGATGCATACTTTCTGGTGCAACAACAAGAGCTAGAGGATTTAAGCGCCAAACAAGAGAAAGTTAATAAGCTTGGTAAGAATCTTTCTAGCATTATGGGTACCCAGGATATTGTTTCTTGAGCTCTTTTGAAGTGGTTTCAGTTCTGGACTTGTTTTGTTGCGGCGTTTATTTGCACTGGTTGCCAACTTCGACAACCAGTGTATATGATATGCTGCTTTGTTCCCTATATTTGCAATGGTGGCGAAGTTTGATGCCCAGTGGATGTAATATGTGTAATAGCCGTGATAGCCTAGCGTAAGTTGCTTGCTTATTTGTTCCTTGTTGTCTTTTTTATTTGTTTGCTTGTAGTCAGTGATGTTCTTTTTCTGTGGTTTGCTAGTGGCCGCAATAACCTATTTTTTTAAAGTAGGCCACAATAACCATGGGCTACACATTTATTGTAGTGACACTGGGCCTTCTATGGGCCGTAGAAACAATGGGCCTTCTACGGGGCGTAAAACAATGGGGTTTCTACGGGTCGTATCAGCAATGGGCCTTCTATGGGCCGTATCATCAACGAGCCTTTTACAGGCCGTATGATCGATTGCCCAAACATGGGCCAATAACATACCACATTATGGCCGTAAACGGGCTAGAGCTGGAATCATCCGTTCATGGGCCGACCATAACGGGGCATCGTTAATCGACCGTATTTGATGATGCTGTGAAAATGGCCAAACGTATTAACAAGCCACAAACAGGTCGACTGTAACCATGGTCTGAATTTGGCCCACAAGCATAATATGACAGTAACGGGCCGTAAGTAACCGAATGCTGGAAATGAGCCCAAGAATAAATGGGCCCTGAGAAGGTCGAAAGATAACTTGGGCTGGAAACAGCCCAATGGTATAATGGGTCATTAATGGGTATAAAGTGATACACTGTTCATTACGGGCCAGTTTCACCACGTCCTGTTAATGGGCCAAGAGTTACAAAGGGCCTCATATGGGCCAAAAGACTTCATGGGCTATACATGAGCCGGAAGTTAAAATGGGCTGGAATCATATTGGACGGCCCAGATGATGCTACTGGGCCTAATTTGGATAGGTCGTAACGGGCCCTAGGTTAGTGGTCTGTAAATGGGCTATATGCGAACCGGCCATTAACAGGCTTTTCGTTGGCCGGCCTGCCACCTTTTGACCAAGTGAAACGGGCCGGTCTTTTCACAGGAATGGACCTCTGTTGGGCCGTGCCACGTGTCGATGTATCATAGGCGCCTTCGGTCCATTGAGTGGATGACATTTGTCCCAACAGTGAGCCGACACGTGTTTCCTCCAGCCAATGATGATTTTACACGTGGAAAATCCCCATTGGTTGGGGCTGTTAACGGGTTATCGGATCCAAAACCGGACCCGATAGCGCAACGGCGAGCCGTTACAGTGGATGCCACATGTCCGTCGCCCTTGAAGAAAGCACTTCTATGACACAGGATTTATTGTCATGGAAGTGGACACTTCCGTAATGATATTTTGTTAATGTCATGGAACACTTCTACGACAGCACAGGTATGACTATCTTGATTCTGTCATAAAATTGTCATGGATGTACATGCATGACCGAAAACGTGACCTACTGTGACAAACACGTATCATCATGGAAGTGTCTTTTTTTATAGTAAATGTAAATGGAGTGACCCCTGCATCCAGCATCTATTGCTCAGCATGATCCCACTTAGGCCGAGCCACCTCGTAGCCACCTGGCCCCAGCTTATCGTGCCATATATTTTTCATGGCATTGAGCATGTTTATTCTGGACCGTTCCTGAGCTACTTCTGATTCCTTGAATTTCATGAAAGCTTCCCAGTGTTCTCTTTGCTTCTCTAGTGTTCCCTTGAATTCTGGAGTCTTCTTTCCTTCTTTGACGTACTTGTTCCATATACTTTTCTTGTGGTTGTTGAATGCTATCGCCATCTTCCTAAGAGCTGCATTCTTGACTTTCTCCACATCTGTATCTGTGAAATGATCTGGTAGGGTGAAATGTAACATGAGAGATTCCCAAAGTCGATATTTTGCTGTTTGGTTGACAAAGTAAGATCTGGACGTTCCTTTGCTGGCTTTTTCCATTCTTGAATGGAGATCGAGATTAGGTCCTTCGCAAGAACTCCGCACTGATGAATGAACTTGCCTGCATTCTTCTTAGGCTTGCACAGTTCACCGTTAGATTTGATGGTGTCGATGTTGTACTTTACACCATCCTTCAACTTTTTGGCCGGGCCTCGCACTGTCCTGCTGCCTGTAGAAGATTTGCTCGATCCAGAGGGCTGAAAGAAGAAATATCGATTCATTAATATATACACAAATCAATTAAAACATGTGATGATCACCAGATGCCTTCTTATATAAATATACCTCGCCGGTCTTTGTTATTTCAAGAACAACATTTTCTTCATCATCATAGTTCTCGACTTCATCTATTCGTTCGTCTTCATCATATATCATACCCTCACCAGTAGGGTTCATGTATTGCGAGCCGTCGTCTTCTTCAAACTCATCTGGGCGAGGGGATGAGCGTATGATGTTGAATAGGTCCTCCTCTCCTTCTCTGCCAGTATTGTCCATAGCTTTTATTTAACTAATACAGAAGAAATATAAAATAATTTAGTATTCAAATTAGAGTGCATGCATGCAATCAATGAGGAAAAACTGAGTCATAGTACATAATATGCATCATCGAATATAATCTCAAATACATCGTCTCCAATATTATCGAATAATATAATCTTGAATACATCATCTCGAATATTATCGAATACATCACTAGCTAGCTAATACAGATCGATTACTATCAAAGAATCTAGTTCACTCGCGGTTCCTGAGGCGCGGGCAGTGGAAACCCAAAGAGAAGGAACCATCACATGATCATAGCTCGGGTGAGATCCCCGAAGAACCTGCCAGGTATTGGATAACCTGACATCCAACGCAGCCATGTAGTGATAGACGTGCTCATCCTCCTCCCTCAAACGGAGACGTACCACCTCCGGCGGGGCCGGCTCCCTCCACACCGAAAGTGGCCCACGCAAACGCCACCAAAGGAGCTCCGGGTCAACGACGGGACCCGGGGCTGGGTTCCTCACCAAGCGGCGCGCCCCTGAAGTTAACACCTCCCAATGCCAGCCCGGCGGAGCCCAATCCCGGATAGGGCTCCTCTGAAGCAGGACATCATCTCGAACGGGTCGACGGCGAGGATGCGGGCCGGGCATCGTTGACGTGGAGAACAAATTCTATATGAAAGTGTAACATTTTTAATGATTGGATTTTGATTTCTTATATACGAGAATAACCTTTAGTCCTTGGCTATAGGAATAGGATTCAGAATTATAACGGATTCTCTTAACCTTTAAGGGATTTAACAAAATGGCGCCATTCTGGATGTGCAAAAAATGGTCCATATTTTTCTTGATCTCATCTACCCTTCTATATGTCATGTTGTCTAGTGTCAAAGTATTCAAGAAAACCATGGCTTCATCATTAGCCGGAAGTAACAGGAGCATGATGGTACGAAGCTATCGAAAGTTGTTTTGGAACGGAGTCCCGGATAAGATAATTCACTTTTTGGTACGAAGTTCGACAAGAGCCTTCCGAATATCGCTATTTGGAAGGCCTTTGCCAAACTTCGTACCAAAAAGTGAATTATCCTATCAGGACTCCATTCCAAAATAACTTTGGAGAGCTTCGTACCATCATGCGCTTGTTACTTCCGGCTAATGATGAAACCATGGATTTCTTCAATACTTTGACACAAGAGGACGTGCACATATAGAAGCGTAAATGAGATCAGGAAACATATTGATCAACTTAATTATGCACAACGATAATGGGGGCATTCTTGAGAAATCTCTTATTAATGGGGGCATTTTTGATAAATCCTTTATTAAATGTTGCATATATCAAAATTCAAACATTGACATATGATCAAACTTTGACATATGATTAAATGATGCATATGTCAAAATTCAAACGTTGACATATGATCAAAGTTTGATATATGATCAGATGTTGCATATGTCAAAATTCAAACTTTGACATATGATCAACTTTGATATTTGATCAAATGTTGTATATGTTAAAATTCAAACTTTGACATATGATATCTAGCTAATTTATCTAACATTAATATATCTAGCTAATTCATCTAACATTTGACAAAAGTATAAAAAAATTATCCATCTAACATTAATATATCTAATTCAGCTAACTAAAAGTATAAAAAACAAATTCATCTAAGATTAATATATCTAGCTAATTCATCTAACATTTGACATTAATCTAATTCATCTAAAACTCTGACATTAATCTAACATTTATATATATCTAATTCATCTAACATTTCAATAACTAAAAGTATAAAAAACTAAAAAGTAGAAAACAAAAAATAATTAAGAAAATGTGTGTGTGTGTGCGGGCTCGATCGGATGAGGGTTGCCATGGCGGCAGGGGGTCTCATAGCAGGCGACGTGGGTGGCCACGGGCCGGGGCGGCGACGGGGGCGGCAACGGGGACAGCGACGGCGCGCGATAGGGGCGGTGATGGGGATGGCAACGGCGCACCACGGGGGTGGCGACGGGGGGGGTGATGTCGTCAAAGCAGAGGTCGAAGCAGAGGAAGAGGGAGATGAAAATGAATTCTTTTTGAAGTGTGAGTATATATAGGAGGGACCTTTAGTCCCCGTTGGACCCACCAACCGGGACTGAAGGTCTTTTTTGGCAAGGCCAAGCGGCGGGAAGCGCATGCCTTTAGACCCAGTTGGTGGCTCCAACCGGGACTAAAGACCCCCCCCCACCTAGTCAAAGTTGGAGCCACCAACCGGAGCTAAAGGTGGTGCGCTGCCACCCACGGTGCACAAAGTTTAGTCCCACCTCGCCGAGCGAAGGGCAGCCGCACTGGTTTATAAATCCAACCGTGGCTGCTCCTTCGAGCTCCTGTCCAAAGCAGGCTTCTGGGCCTAAAACTGATGCACTGCCCTATGGGCCTACTGGGCCTTGTAGGCCTGCATCCTGGCCCCACTACAGGTTGGGTTTCTAGTCGTATGCAGGCCGTTGTGGCCCAGTGGGCATGCTTTTTTCTGCGTTATTTATTTTCTTTTATTTCTGAGTTGTTTTTTGCTTTATTTAGAGTTGCTTTGTGAGTATTTTTCTTTTAGGTAAAAAAATTATAAACTTTCTATTAGTGCTAGTAGTTTTCAAATTTAAATAGTTTAAATTTAAATTATATGAAATTTGTCCAAATCACTAGTTTGTGAATAACTTTACTTTAAAAATAGATTTTTCAGTGATTCTTTTTTCTTATGTTTATTATTAGTGTGTTTTGTCATTATATTAAATTTGGTAATACTTAGGTTATTTTAAAAAATGAAGTGTCTTTTTAACAGATGAGTTTTCGTCCGAAACCCTGATACTTCGAAAGAGATTGTCCATTTTGTACACGAAGTGCATCCAGTTTTTGCTGTAACCCTCTCAACTTTTTAGCACATGCTATGTGGGTGAAATGATGATACCATGCCAACTTTCAACCTTTTGAGAGTTCATTTGTGGTGCTTTTCAATTTTAGGGTCATTTAGCTCAAAAAAATCAGTAAATGCATGAAAAATAGCAAATGAAGTCAGAAAGGGTTGAACATTAATGACGGGGCTTTGAATGGTGCATAATAAATGCACAAAAAGTCTTGAGTTCAAATAAGTTTAAAAAAATGAAATGCCTTTGTAACAGATGAGTTTTCGTCCGAAACCCTGATACTTCAAAAGAAATTGTCCATTGTACATGAAGTGCATCTGGTTTTTGCCGTAACCCTCTCAACTTTTTAGCAGATGCTATGTGGGTGAAATGATGATACCATGCCAACTTTCAACCTTGTTAGAGTTCGTTTGTAGTGATTTTGAATTTCAGGGTCATTTAGCTTAAAATAATCCGTAAATGCATGAAAATAGCAAATGAAGTCAGAAAGGGTTGAAAATTGATGATGTGGCTTTGAATGGTGCATACTGAACGAACAAAAAGTCTGGAGTTGAAATAAGATTAAAAAATGAAATGCCTTTGTAACAGATGAGTTTTCGTCCGAAACATTGATACTTCGAAAGAGATTGTCCATTTTGTACACGAAGTGGATCCATTTTTTGCCGTAACGCTCTCAACTTTTTAGCACATTCTATGTGGGTGAAATGATGATACCATGCCAACTTTCAACCTTGTCAGAGTTCATTTTGTAGTGCTTTTCAATTTTAGGGTCATTTAGCTAAAAAAATCAATAAATGAGCTGAAAAATAGCAAATGAACTCAGAAAGGGTTGGAAATTGATGATGTTTGTCCGAAGCACAAAAGTACATGTTTGAAATGCCAAAACACATAAGCACCCTTACTATTACAAAGATTCCATACAGTTTATCCAAAGTGATACTTTCCAGATATATAAGTCCGGAAACTCACTAGAGAAGAAAGTGATGACAGTGAAGCCGGTCACATCCCAGAGTGGGATCGTTGGGTGAGAAACTTTTTCTTCACATGTGTCCCTTTGCGTCATAACCATGAACAATCTTCATCATTTAACTAGATGCTCAGCTCAATATTCACTGTGAAGGTAGCAATTTCATGAAACTTTTCATAATCTTCTGACATGTCTATCTTGTCATCCACTCCCACGATGTTTCTTTTGCCTGAAATAACTATGTGGCCCTTTGGCTCATCATATGATGTATTCTCTTCATTATATTTTATTTTTCTCGGCTTTGTAGACATGTCCTTCAAATAGAAAACCCGCGCCACATCATTGGCAAGGACGAATGGTTCGTCTGCGTACGCAAGATTGTTGTAGCGATCCAACCTCAATCGGTCAAATCTCTGTGCATAAGTTTCATCCCATGATCGGTAATGCTGACACACATAGTACTTCGAAGGATTTATAACAGAGTAGCAAGCACACACTAGTTACATTGATAGTCTCAAGAGAGAACTTAATACAATAAATATGGCTTAAGGCCATCTAATTACGATAACAGCGGAAGACTTGGGAGATAAAGTGAGTCCAGCAACTCCAACGGCATAGCTGAGTGCATGACAACGACCTGGCGCACCTTACTCTTCGTCTGAAATGTCTGCAACATGATACGTTGCAGCCCGAAAATGGGTCAGCACATGGAATATGTTGGCAATGTAACACAGTAGAGTAATGAACAGAATAAAAGCTATCACTACATGCACATATATGGCTGGTGGAGGCTCTATGGTCACAATGTTTTGCAAAAAGCCAATTTTTCCCTACAACAAAGAAATATATTTTATTTGACTATCATGGTAGTTGTTAAACATTGAGAAGGTTCCTCCAACTCAATCCCCATTAAGCAGTACTAACAACCCAATCAATTAATTTAGAGTGATGAGATCAACATGATAATCCAAGAACCAGATACTCAAGATGTCCATAACCGGGGACACGGCTAACCATGATTAGTTTGTACACTCTGCAGAGGTTTGTGCACTTTTCCCCACAAGACTCAGTCTCCTCCTTTGTATTTCTCGCACTGCAAGATCTTTGAGAAACGGATGACCGAGACACAGTCTTTCAGAAGCACAAACTCTTTACTCTGGGTGGACAGGTACACCTACTTTCCCCTACATCTGCTAGCCCACCACTGAAAGAGGTCATGCAACATACTCAACTATGCTAGAGCCCATAATAGCTTGTGGCTACACACGGAAGTTTCTAGCATGAATAATCTTATGATCCCTTTGAGCCTGGGTGGCGAACCATAGGATGATCACACGGGTGCTCCGGGATATCCTAGGACAACACTGGATTCTCTAGGTGCCCGCAACCAATCCACCCAGAGGTGTATTTAAGTAGCCACCTTAAGTTAACCATTAATTAACAAATCTCACATCTTTCATGGATCACTCAAACCCAATCCACGTCTACGAGCATAGCATGGCAATATAAGCATAACGTAGAAGTAACTCCCAAGGGTTTGATAATAAAAGGGCAATAGGTTCTACCTCATCATCTACTTCCCAAAACCCACATGCTAAGAGATCCTACTCATGCAATATTTGAGGGTTGTAACTAATGCATAAAAACTAGGTAATAAAGGGGTATGATCAATGTGTTACTTGCCTTGCTGATGATCCGCAAAACCTAGTGACTCATAGTAGCACGCTGCGCACTCCGGGAATTCTATCGCAAACAAACAATGACATACATAAGCACTCAAGAAAAGATGCAAGGGTAAAACTTCAAATAAGATCCAAACTGAAAGTTCAACTGAAAATGTTCAATTTGCAAAAAGAATCGATCGAAACGGAGCTACAAAACTGAAACAACGGTCAAACAAACTTCGAATTCAAATCTGCTTGCAACCAAATTTTAATTTGTCAAAAACCTTGTTCATGTTGATTAAACAGAAATAGGGGTTCGATACGAAGATTTTGGCGTTGGTTTCACTGGATTTGGACAAACGGTTAAGAAACGGCGAGGGTTTGAAGATCAGGGGCTAATCTGCGATAAAAATAATCACAGATATGTCCCTGGCCGAAAAAAAAGACTAACGAACGAACGTTCGCTGTCTGAACCTAACCGGCGAACAACGTTCGTTAAAATGAACGAACAAGCGTCCGCTAAATAAATAAACCGAAGAAAAACCGAATCGATCTAAATAAAAAAACCAATCTAGGGTTTTAAAGAAAAACCGGGTGGTTTTTACCTAATCCCAAAAAACCGCGATGAAGACCGACGAGGTCAACGACGGGATTTCGGCAGCGGCAGGGCTCGGCGAGGCGGCGGCCCGGGCGTCGGGGCGAGGCGAGGTGCGGCGCGGCGGCGCAGGCGGCGGCTCAGCTACTGCGCTGCTGCTGCGGGGCAGGGCGGGGCGGGTGGTGGTGTGGTGGGGCGGCGGTTATATAAGAGGGGGAGGGGCGGCTTGGAGGAGGGGGCAAGGCGGCGGCAGCGAGAGGCCGACTCGGCCATGGCGCGGTGGCGTGCGCGAGGCGGACAGTGGCTCGGGGTCGGGGGCTGCGCTGCCTTGGGCCGGCTGGGCCTTCGGCCCAGTTTGGTCAGAAACTCTATTTTTCTAAATGATTCCGTCGAGAAAAAAATCCTAAATAAATAAAAATAAAAATCTAAAATCCCAAAACAAACTTTCACCCGTCTAAATAAAATATTTAGAACTTAGTGAACATTTTCTTGGCCTAAAAATGCAATTTTGAAAAAATGCATATTTTCTAATTCAAATAAAATAGCAATAAAATCCAAATAAAATAATTTATTTGATTTTAATATTTCCTCCAATATTTCATTTATTTTGGACAATTGATATTATCTCCTCTCATATATTTTTAATATGAAATATTTTCGGAGGGAAAATAATTAAAACCAAAGTGATCCACTTTTCAATATGTGAGAAAATTCAAATATGAAAACAATAAAATCCCCAACTCTCTCTGTGGGTCCTTGAGTTGCTTAGGATTTTGGGATCACAAAGCCAAAATGCAAATGAATTATGATATGCATATGACATTCGAAATTGGAAATTTGGGATGTTACAATTGTTGAGATCCACTGTTGTCATTCCGTATTGCGGGTCTTCCATTACCCCTCCTCGTGTCAGATTGACCCATTTGCATCAAAACAAAGGGACCTTCAAACCACGTCCATAGTCAAGTTCTCATATCTCCTCTATGTAACCATAATATGTGTCCTTTCCCCTCTTGGTTGCTGCATCAAGGCGGATACCACTGTTTTGGTTGGTGCTCTTCTTATCTTGGGCGATCGTGTAAAATGTATTCCCATTAATCTCGTACCCTTTGAAAGTCATTATATTCGAAGATGGTAACTGGGACAGCAAGTACAGGTCATCTTCAACAGTGTCGTCATGCATGGCACGTGTCTGCAACCAACCGGCGAAAGTCCCCATTTGTTCATGTATAATCTAGTCGTTAGACTGCTCCGGGTGTTTGGATCATAGAATATTCTTGTGTTCCTCCATATACGGAGCCACCAAGGCAGTATTCTGTAGAACTGTGTAGTGTGCTTGAGTGAGAGAATGCCCTTTCATACATATTATTTGTTCTGGTCCTAGCGTGCCATTTCCACCCAGTCTACCCTTATGCCGCGATTCAGGAACACCAATCGTCTTAAGGTCAGGAATAAAGTCAATACAAAACTCAATGACCTCCTCATTTCATGGATCTTGGAGATGCTTCCTTCTGGCCTAGCACAGTTATGAACATGTTTCTTTAAGACTCCCATGAACCTCTCAAAGGGGAACATATTGCATAGAAATACAGGACTCGGAAAGTTAATCTCTTCGCATAGGTGAATTAGGACGTGCATCATGATGTTGAAGAAGGATGGTGGGAACACCAAATCGAAACTGACAAGACATTGCACCAAATCATCCTCTAACCTTGATATGATTTCTGGATCGATTACCTTCTGAGAGATTGCATTGAGGAATGCACATAGCTTCACAATGGCTAGTCGAACATTATCCGGTAGAAGCCCCCTCAATGCAACCGGAAGAAGTTGTGTCATAATCACGTGGCAGTCCTGAGACTTTAGGTTCTAGAACTTTTTCTCTGCCATGTTTATTATTCCCTTTATATTCGACGAGAAGCAAGACGGGACCTTCATACTGAGCAGGCATTCAAAGAAGATTTCCTTCTCTTCTTTGGTAAGAGCGTAGCTGGCATGACCCTGATGTATTCCGTCTTTTCTGTGCATACGTTGTTGGTCCTCCAGTGCCTCCAGTGTATCTTTTGTCTTCCCATACACGCCAAAAAATCCAAGAAGGGTCACGCAAAGATTCTTCGTCACATGCATCATGTCAATTGCAGAGAGGACCTCTAAGTCTTTCCAATAGGGTAGGTCCCAAAATATAGATTTCTTCTTCCACATGGGTGCGCGTTTGTCAGCATCATTCGGAACAGATTGTCTGTCAGGACCCTTTCCAAAGATTACCTTCAAATCCTGGACCATATCATGTACATCTTCACCAGTATGGTGGCGAGGCTTCATCCGGTGATCTTCCTCACCTTTGAAGTGCTTGCCTTTCTTTCTTACGGGATGCATGCTCGGAAGAAATCGACGATGTCCTAGGTACACATTCTTCTTATAATTATCCAAATATATACTATCGGTATCATCCAAACAGTGTGTGCATGCGCGGTATCCCTTGTTTGTCTGTCCTGAAAGGTTACTGAGAGCAGGCCAATCATTGATGGTTACAAACAGCAACACATGTAGGTCAAATTCTTCCTGATCGAGCTCATCCCACGCACGTACACCTTTTCCATTCCACAGCTGTAAGAGTTCTTCAACTAATGGCCTTAGGTACACATCAATGTCGTTGCCGGGTTGCTTAGGGCCTTGGATGAGCACTGGCATCATAATGAACTTCCGCTTCATGCACAACCAAGGAGGAAGGTTATACATACATAGAGTCACATGCCAGGTGTTGGGGAATGTAGTAATTTCAAAATTTTCCTACGCACACATAGGATCAAGGTGATGCATAGCAACGAGAGGGTAGAGTGTTGTTTACATACCCTCGTAGACCGAAAGCGAAACCGTTATCACAACACGGATGATGTAGTCGTACGTCTTCATGATCCGACCGATCTAGGTACCGAACATACGGCACCTCCGAGTTCAGCACACGTTCAGCTCGATGACGTCCCGCGAACTCCGATCCAGCAGAGCTTCACGGGAGAGTTCTGTCAGCACGGCGGCGTGGTGATGATGATGATGTTGCTACCGATGCGGGGCATCGCCCAACCACCGCTATGATATGATCAAGGTGGAATATGGTGGAGGGGGGCACCACACATGGCTAAGAGATCAAGAGATCAATTGTTGTGTCTAGAGGTGCCCCCTTGCCCTCGTATATAAAGGACCAGGGGGAGGAGGCGGCCGGCTAGGGGAGGGCGCGCCAGGGAGGAGTCCTACTCCCATCGGGAGTAGGACTCCCTCTTTTCCTAGTTGGAGTAGGAGGGGGAAAGGAAGGGAAGGAGAGAGAGGAAGGAAAGGGGGCGCCGCTCCCCCCTCCTTGTCCAATTCAGGACTAGAGGGGGAGGGGTGCGCGGCCTGCCCTAGCCGCCCCTCCTCTTCTCCACTAAGTCCCATCTTGGCCCATTAAACTCCCCGGGGGGTACCGGTAACCCACCGGTACTCCGGTATATGTCCGAAACTCCCCGAAACCATTCGGGTGTCCGAACATAGTCATCCAATATATAGATATTTATGTCTCAACCATTTCAAGACTCCTCGTCATGTCCATGACATATCCAGTACTCCGAACTACGTTCGGTAAATCAAAACACAAAAACTCATAATACAATCGTCACTGAAACTTTAAGCGTGCGGACCCTACGAGTTCGAGAACTATGTAGACATGACTGAGACATGTCTCCGGTCAGTAACCAATAGCGGAACCTGGATGCTCATATTGGCTCCTACATATTCTATGAAGATCTTTATCGGTCAAACCGCATAACAACATACGTTGTTCCCTTTGTCATGGGTATGTTACTTGCCCGAGATTCGATCATCGGTATCTCAATACCTAGTTCAATCTCGTTACCGGCAAGTCTCATTACTCGTTCTGTAATACATCATCCCGCAACTAACTCAATAGTTACAATGCTTGCAAGGCTTATAGTGATGTGCATTATCGACTGGGCCCGGAGATACCTCTCCGACAATCGGAGTGACAAATCCTAATCTCGAAATACGCCAACCCAACAAGTACCTTCGGAGACACCTGTAGAGCACCTTTATAATCACCCAGTTACGTTGTGACATTTGGTGGCACACAAAGTGTTCCTCCGGTAAACGGGAGTTGCATAATCTCCTAGTCATAGGAACATGTATAAGTCATGAAGAAAGCAATAGCAACATACTAAACGATCAAGTGCTAAGCTAATGGAATGGGTCAAGTCAATCACATCATTATCCTAATGATGTGATCCCGTTAATCAAATGACAACTCATGTCTATGGTTAGGAAACTTAACCATCTTTGATTAACGAGCTAGTCAAGTAGAGGCATACTAGTGACACTATGTTTGTCTATGTATTCATGCATGTATTATGTTTTCGGTTAATACAATTCTAGCATGAATAATAAAAATTTATCATGAAATAAGGAAATAAATAATAACTTTATTATTGCCTCTAGGGCATATTTCCTTCAGTCTCCCACTTGCACTAGACTCAATAATCTAGTTCACATCGCCATGTGAGTTAACACCAATAGTTCACATCACCATGTGATTAACACCCAAAGGGTTTACTAAAGTCAATAATCTAGTTCACATCGCTATGTTATTAACACCCAAAGTGTACAAAGGTGTGACCATGTTTTGCTTGTGAGAGAAGTTTAGTCTACGGGTCTGCCACATTCAGATTCGTATGTATTTTGCAAATTTCTATGTCAACAATGCTCTGCACGGAGCTACTCTAGCTAATTTCTCCCACTTTCAAAATGTATCCAGATTGAAACTTAGAGTCATCTAGATCAGTGTCAAAATTTGCATCGACTTAACCCTTTACGGCTAACCTATTGTCACCTCCATAATTGAGAAACATATCCTTATTCCACTAAGGATAATTTTGACCGCTGTCCAGTGATCTACTCCTAGATCACTATTGTACTCCCTTGCTAAACTCAGTGTAGGGTATACAATAGATCTGGTACACAGCATGGCATACTTTATAAAAACTATGGCTGAGGCATAGGGAATGACTTTCATTCTCTTTCTATCTTCTGCCATGGTCGGGCTTTGAGTCTTACTCAATTTCACACCTTGTAACACAGGTAAGAACTCTTTCTTTGACTATTCCATTTTGAACTACTTCAAAATCTTGTCAAGCTATGTACTCATTGAACAAACTTATCAAGCGTCTTGATCTATCTCTATATATCTTGATGTTCAATATGTAAGTAGCTTCACCAAGGTCTTTATTTGAAAAACTCCTTTCAAATACTCCTTTATGCTTTCTAGAAAATTCTACATTATTTCTGATCAGCAATATGTCATTCACATATATTTATCAGAAATGTTGTAGTGCTCCCACTCACTTTCTTGTAAATACAGGATTCATCACAAGTCTGTATAAAACTATATGCTTTCATGAACTCATCAAAGCGTATATTCCAAATCTGAGATGCTTGCACCAGTCCATAGATGGATCGCTGGAGCTTGCACATTTTGTTAGCACCTTTAGGATCGACAAAACCTTCTGGTTGCATCATATACAACTCTTCTTTAAGAAATCCATTAAAGAATGTAGTTTTGACGTCCATTTGCCAGATTTCATAAAATGTGGCAGTTTGCTAACATGATTCGGACAGACTTAAGCATCTCTACGAGTGAGAAAATCTCATCGTAGTCAACACCTTGAACTTTGTCATAACCTTTTTCGACAAGTCTAGCTTTGTAGATAGTAACACTACTATCAGCGCCCGTCTTCCTCTTGAAGATCCATTTATTTTCTATGGCTGGTTGATCATCAGGCAAGTCAACCAAAGTCCACACTTTGTTCTCATACATGGATCCCATCTCAGATTTCATGGCCTCAAGCCATTTCGCGGAATCTGGGCTCATCATCGCTTCCTCATAGTTCGTAGGTTCGTCATGGTCAATTAACATGACCTCCAGAACAGGATTACCATACCACTCTGGTGCGGAACTCACTCTGGTTGACCTACGAGGTTCGGTAGTAACTTGATCTAAAGTTACATGATCATCATCATTAGCTTCCTCACTAATTGGTGTAGGAGTCACAGAAACAGATTTCTGTGATGATCTACTTTAAAATAAGGGAGCAGGTACATTTACCTCATCAAGCTCTACCTTCCTCCCACTCACTTCTTTCGAGAGAAACTCCTTCTCTAGAAAGGATCCATTCTTAGCAACGAATGTCTTGCCTTCAGATCTGTGATAGAAGGTGTACCCAACTGTCTCCTTTGGGTATCCTATGAAGACACATTTCTCCGATTTGGGTTTGAGCTTATCAGGATGAAACTTTTTCACATAAGCATCGCAACCCCAAACTTTAAGAAACAACAACTTCGGTTTGTTGCCAAACCACAGTTCATATGGTGTCGTCTCAACGAATTTAGATGGTGCCCTATTTAACGTGAATGCAGCTGGCTCTAATGCATAACCCCAAACAGATAGTGGTTAATTGGTAAGAGACATCATAGATTGCACCATATCTAATAAAGTACGGTTACGATGTTTAGACACACCATTATGTTGTGGTGTTCCAGGTGGCATGAGTTGCGAAACTATTCCGCATTGTTTCAAATGAAGACGAAACTCATAACTCAAATATTCTTCTCCACGATCAAATCGTAGAAACTTTATTTTTTTGTTACAATGATTCTCCACTTCACTCTAAATTATATGAACTTTTCAAATGTTTCAGACTTATGTTTCATCAAGTAGATATACCCATATCTGCTCAAATCATCTGTGAAAGTCAGAAAATAACGATACCCGCCGTGAGCCTCAACACTCATCGGATCGCATACATTAGTATGTATTATTTCTAATAAGTTAGTTGTTCGGTCCATTGTTCCGGAGAACGGAGTCTTAGTCATCTTGCCCATAAGGCATGGTTCGCAAGCATCAAGTGATTCATAATCAAGTGATTCCAAAATCCCATCAGCATGGAGTCTCTTCATGCGCTTTACACCAATATGACCTAAAAGGCAGTGCCACAATTAAGTTGCACTATCATTATTAACTTTGCATCTTTTGGCTTCAATTTTATGAATATGTGTATCACTACAATCGAGATCCAGTAAACTATTTATATTGAGTGTATGACCATAGAAGGTTTTATTTATGTAAATAGAACAACAATTATTCTTTGATTCAAATGAATAACCGTATTGCAATAAACATGATCAAATCATATTCACGCTCAACGCAAACACCAAATAACATTTATTTAGGTTCAACACTAATCCCGAAAGTATAGGGAGTGTGCGATGATGATCATATCAATCTTGGAACCACTTCCAACACACATTGTCACTTCACCCTTAACTAGTCTCTGTTCATTCTGCAACTTCGTTTTGAGTTACTAATTTTAGCAACTGAACTAGTATCAAATACTGAGGGGTTGCTATAAACACTAGTAAAGTACACATCAATAACATGTATATCAAATATACCTTTGTTCACTTTGCCATCCTTCTTACCCGCCAAATATTTGGGGCAGATTCTCTTCCAGTGACCATTTCCTTTGCAGTAGAAGCACTCAGTTTTAGGCTTGGGTCTAGCTTTGGGCTTCTTCACGGGAGTAGCAAATTGCTTGCCGTTCTCTTTGAAGTTCCCCTTCTTCCCTTTGCCCTTTTATTGAAACTAGTGGTCTTGTTAATCATCAACACTTGATGCTTTTCTTGATTTCTACCTTCGTCAATTTCAGCATCACGAAGAGCATGGGAATCATTTCCGTTATCCCTTGCATATTATAGTTCATCATGAAGTTCTAGCAACTTTGGTGATAGTGACTAGAGAACTCTGTCAATCACTATCTTATCTGGAAGATTAACTCCCACTAGATTCAAGTGATTGTAGTACTCAGACAATCTGAGTACATGCTTACTGGTTGAGATATTCTCCTCCATATTGTAGACAAAGTAACGTCAGAGGTCTCATACCTCTCGACACGGGCATGAGTATGAAATACCAATTTCAACTCATAGAACATCTTATATGTTCCATGGCGTTCAAAACGTTTTTGAAGTCCCAGTTCTAAGCCGTAAAGCATGGTGCACTAAACTATTAAGTAGTCATCATACCGAGCATTGTCAAACATTCATAACGTGTGCATCTGCTCCTGCAATAGGTCTGTCACCTAGCGGTGCATCAAGGAAATAATTCTTCTATGCAGCAATGAGGATAATCCTGAGATCACGGACCTAGTCCACGTCATTGCTACTATCATCTTTCAACTTAGTTTTCTCTAGGAACATATCAAGAAATAAACGGGGAGCTACATCGCAAGCTATTGATCTACAACATAGATATGCAAAAACTATCAGGACTAAGTTCATGATAAATTAATGTTCAATTAATCATATTACTTAAGAATTCCCACTTAGATAGACATCCCTCTAATCATCTAAGTGATCAAGTGATCCAAATCAACTAAACCATGTCCGATCATCATGTGAGATGGAGTAGTTTTCAATGCTGAACATCACTATGTTGATCATATCTACTATTTGATTCACGCTCGACCTTTCGGTCTCCAGTGTTCCGAGGCCATATCTGCATATGCTAGGCTCGTCAAGTTTAACTTGAGTATTCCGTGTGTGCAAAATTGTCTTGCACCCGTTGTATTTGAATGTAGAGATTATCACACCCGATCATTACGTGGTGTCTCGGCACGAAGAACTTTCGCAATGGTGCATACTCAGGGAGAACACTTATACCTTGAAATTTAGTGAGAGATCATCTTATAATGCTACCGTCGAACTAAGCAAAATAAGATGTATAAAGGATAAACATCATATGCAATCAAAAAATATGTGACATGATATGGCCATGATCATCTTTCGCCTTTGATCTCCATCTCCAAAGTACCGTCATGATCTCTATCGTCACCGGCATGACACCATGATCGCCAACTATTGCTCTTGCAACTATTGCTATCGCATAGCGATAAAGTAAAGCAATTGTATGGCGCTTGCATCTTATGCAATAAAGAGACAACCATAAGGATTGTGCTGGTTGCCGACAACTTTAACAAAACATGATCATCTCATACAACAATTTATATCTCATCATGTCTTCACCATATCACATCACAACATGCCTTGCAAAAACAAGTTAGACGTCCTCTACTTTGTTGTTACAAGTTTTGCGTGGCTGCTACGGGCTAAGCAAGAACAGTTCTTACCTACGCATCAAAACCACAACGATGGTTTGTCAAGTTGATGCTGTTTTAACCTTCACAAGGACTGGGCGTAGCCACACTTGATTCAACTAAATTTGGAGAAACTGACACCCGCCAGCCACCTATGTGCAAAGCACGTCAGTAGAACCAGTCTCGCGTAAGCGTATGCGTAATGTCGGTCCAGGCCACTTCATCCAACAATACTGCCGAACCAAAGTATGACATGCTGGTAAGCAGTATTACTCGTATTGCCCACAACTCACTTGTGTTCTACTCATGCATATAACATGTACGCATAAAACCTGGCTCGGATGCCACTGTTGGGGAACGTAGTAATTTCAAAATTTTCCTATGCACACACAGGATCATGGTGATGCATAGCAACGAGAGGGTAGAGTGTTGTCTACATACCCTCGTAGACCGAAAGCGAAACCGTTAGCACAACGCGGATGATGTAGTCGTACGTCTTCATGATCTGACCGATCCAGGTACCGAACGTACGGCACCTCCAAGTTCAGCACACGTTCAGCTCGATGACGTCCCGCGAACTCCGATCCAGTAGAGCTTCATGGGAGAGTTCTGTCAGCGCAACGACGTGGTGACGGTGAAGATGTTGCTACCGATGCAGGGCTTCGCCTAAGCACCGCTACGATATGATTGAGGTTGAATATGGTGGAGGGGGCACCGCACACGGCTAAGAGATCAAGAGATCAATTGTTGTGTCTAGAGGTGCCCCCTTGCCCCCGTATATAAAGGACCAGGGGGAGGAGGCGGACGTCCAGGGGAGGGCGCGCTAGGGAGGAGTCCTACTCCCACCGGGAGTAGGACTCCCTCTTTTCCTAGTTGGAGTAGGAGGGGGAAAGGAAGGGAAGGAGAGAGAGGAAGGAAAGGGGGGCACCGCTCCCCCCTCCTTGTCCAATTCGGACTAGAGGGGGAGGGGCGCATGGCCTGCCCTAGCAGCCCCTCCTCTTCTCCACTAAGGCCCATCTTGGCCCATTAAACTCCCCGGGGGGTTCCGGTAACCCCCCGGTACTCCGGTATATGTCCAAAACTCCCTGAAATCATTACGGTGTCCGAACATAGTCGTACAATATATTGATCTTTATGTATCAACCATTCTGAGACTCCTCGTCATGTCCATGATCATATATGGGACTCTGAACTACCTTCGATACATCAAAACACAAAAACTCATAATACAATCGTCACCGAAACTTTAAGCGTGCGGACCCTACGGGTTCGAGAACTATGTAGACATGACCGAGACATGTCTCCGGTCAATAACCAATAGCGGAACCTGAATGCTCATATTGGCTCCTACATATTCTACAAAGATCTTTATCGGTCAAACCGCATAACAACATACGTTGTTCCCTTTGTCATCGGTATGTTACTTGCCCGAGATTCGATCATCGGTATCTCAATACCTAGTTCAATCTCGTTACCGGCAAGTCTCTTTACTCATTACGTAATACATCATCCCGCAACTAACTCATTAGTTACAATGCTTGCAAGGCTTATAGTAATGTGCATTACTGTGTGGGCCCAGAGATACCACTCCGACAATCGGAGTGACAAATCCTAATCTCGAAATACGCCAAACCAACAATTACCTTCAGAGACACCCGTAGAGCACCTTTATAATCACCCAGTTACGTTGTGACGTTTGGTAGCACACAAAGTGTTCCTCCGGTAAACGGGAGTTGCATAATCTCATAGTCATAGGAACATGTATAAGTCATGAAGAAAGCAATAGCAACATACTAAACGATCAAGTGCTAAGCTAACGGAATGGGTCAAGTCAATCACATCATTCTCCTAATGATGTGATCTCGTTAATCAAATGACAACTCATGTCTATAGTTAGGAAACTTAAACATCTTTGATTAACGAGCTAGTCAAGTAGAGGCATACTAGTGACACTATGTTTGTCTATGTATTCACACATGGATTATGTTTCCGGTTAATACAATTCTAGCATGAATAATAAACATTTATCATGAAATAAGGAAATAAATAATAACTTTATTATTGCCTCTAGGGCATATTTCCTTCACCAGGTGCTATGATTGCTACTCTGCTCCCCAAAAGGATTAATGCCATCTGCGCTTGGACCAAATCATACGTTCCTTGCGTCACCTCCAAAGTCCGCCCACTTCCTCTCTATTTTTCTCCACTACGACCCGTCAGTGGTACTCTCAACTTCCTGTCTTTCTTCCGGTCTTCTTTGTGCCATCACATCAACTTGGCATGCTCTTTGTTTTGGAACAAACGATTCAACCGCGGTATTATAGGAGCATACCACATCACCTTCGCAGGAATCTTCTTCCTGGGGCGCTCGCCCTCGACATCACCAGGGTCATCGCGGATGATCTTATAGCGTAATGCACCGCATACCGGACACGGGTTCAAATCCTCGTACTCACCGCGGTAGAGGATGCAGTCATCAGGGCATGCATGTATCTTCTACACCTCTAATCCTAGAGGGCAGACAACCTTCTTTGCTTCATACGTACTCTCGGGTAATTCGTTGTCCTTGGAAGCATCTTCTTTAACATTATCAGCAAGTTTCTGAATCCCTTGTCAGATACACCATTCTCTGCCTTCCATTGCAGCAATTTCAGTGTGGTGCCCAACTTTTTCTTGTTAGCTTCGCAATTCGGGTACAACAATTTCTTGTGATCCTCTAACATGTGCTGCAACTTCAGCCTCTCCTTCTCACTTGCGTAGTTTCTCTTTGCATTGGCAATGGCCAGACCTAGGTCCATTAGCGGGCTCATCTGATGCCTCTTCTTCAGCTTCTTCCCGCATTGCCGGCTCAGCTTCTTCCCCCATTGTTGTACCATCATATTCAGGGAACCTATGGCCAGGATAGTTGGTGTCATCCTCTTCTTCGTTGTCTTCCATCATAACCCCTCTTTATCCATGCTTGGTCCAAGCATTATAGCGGGGCATGAAACCGGACTCAAACAGGTGCCAGTGACTGGTTCTTGAGTTACAGTAATTGTGATCATTCTTACAGCAAACACATGGACAAGACATAAAACCATCCACCCGCTTGTTTACCTTAGCCGCAAGCAGAAAAGTATGCACGCCTTTAACGAACTGGGGAGAGTATCGGTCATCATACATCCATTGCCGGCTCATCTTCATTGCACAACACCGAATAAACCAAATTAATAAAAGTTCATACATAAAGTTCATACAACACTTATTCTCATAAAACAACATACATATAACTCTCTAGCTAAAGCATTTAAATGCAACAACAAACGTGATCAAGATCGCAACTAAGGTAACAATTGATCCAACAACATAATGATACCAAGCCTCACTATCAATGGAATATTTTCTAGTCTTTCTAATCTTCAAGCGCATTTTATCCATCTTGATCTTGTGACCATCGATGACATCGGCAACATGCAACTCCAATTCCATCATCTCCTCCTCAATTCTTTTAAATTTTTATTTCAAATACTCATTTTCACTTTCAACTATACTTAACCTCTCGACAATAGGGTCAGTTGGAATTTCCAGTTCACATACCTCCTAGATAAAAATATCTATGTCAACTTGATGGTCACAATTTTTCGTAAACATGAAATGCAACAAATAGTTATAAAAGAGAATATACCACATCCTAATCATAAACCGGACGAGGGCCGACGGTGACGGGTATCAAGACCATGGCACTATGTAAAACAAACAACGTACATGTAAGATAATTATACAAGTAACTATATATCTAAATCACACAAACATGATTTTTTTATATAAAGAAGATAAGAACAAGAGGCTCACCACAAGGTGGTGTCGGCGACTGGAAGGTGCGGGCGATCAATGGTAGTTTGGACAGAGACGGGAAGGCACTAAGTAAACCACACCTACATATGCAAACTAAGAGTTATTTTGAGCTCAAATTCCGTATAAATCAAATAAACTGCCACATATAATTCCTCCCAAACTAAAACCCACAAATCATACTTATTGAGCATTGCAAGAGCTAATGTAGCAATGAGAGATGAAAGGACAAAGTTGCTAACCTTTGTGATCACTTTGATGGATGGGAGGCCTTCAAATCTTGGCAAATTTTAGGAAAATTGAAGGATGAGCTTGAGCAATGGGGAAGAATAGAGGAGAGGAAGGAATGAAAGGCGAAAATAGAGAGAAATGTGCTCGGGCTCGATGAACAGTTTATATAGGATGGTCTTTAGTCCAGGTTCGTGCCACGAACCGGGACTAAAGGTGCATCTCTAGTCCCGGTTCATGCCACGAACCGGGACTAAATCTGTTGGTGGGGCCACAGCCTGCCACCACCTCTTTAGTCCCAGTTCGTGGTACGAACCGGTACTAAAGGTTCGCCACAAACCGGGACTAATGAGCGTCGCCCACCTAGCTGTTGGAACCGGCACTAATGGTCACATCAGTCCCGGTTCATTTACGAACCGGGACTAATGAGCTGAACATTAGGCCCTTTTTTCTACTAGTGCATCAAATCAACATGAAGGAATCCAACCAAGAAGCGATTGCATTCATAACTCCCTACACCACAAAAAAATACACTTCCTTGATGATACGTGTTTGGCACAGTATGTCACGTTTTTTGTCACGCATGTACATCCATGACGATTCTATGACAGAATCAAGATAGTCATACCTGTGTTGTCGTAGAAGTGTTCCATGACATTACAAAAGTATCATCATGGAAGTGTCCACTTCGATGACGATAAATCAGGCATCATAGAAGTGCTTTCGTCAAGGGTGACCGACATGTGGCATCCCCCATAACGGGTCGTTGTTAAGCTATCGGGTTCCGGTTTGGATCCGATAACCCGTTAACAGCCCGGACCAATGGGGATTTTCCACGTGTAAAATTATCATTGGTTGGAGGAAACACGTGTCGGCTCACCGTTGGGACAGATGTCATCCACTCATTGGACATAATGCGCCAATGATACGTCGACATGTGGCACGGACCAACAGAGGCCCATTCCTATGAAAAGGTCGGCCCGTTTGACTTGGTCAAAAGATAGCGGGCAGGCCCATGGAAAGCCTGTTAACAACATATTTGCACATAGGACATTTACAGCCTGCTAACCCAGGGCCCATTACAGCCTATCCGAATTAGGCCCAGTAGCATTATCTGGGCCGTCCAATATGATTCCAGCCCATTGTAACTTTCGGCCCATGTATGGCCCATGACGTCGGTTGGCCCATATGAGGCAGTTTGTAACTTTTGACCCAGTAACGACCCATGGTGAAACTGGCCCGTAATGAACAGTAAATCGCTTTATACCCATTAACGGCCCATTATTCCATTGGGCCATTTCAAGCCCATGTTATCTTTCAGCCTTCTCAGGGCCCATTTATTCTTGGGCTCATTTCCACCATTCGGTTACTTACGGCATGTTACTGCCCTTTTCTACTTGTGGGCCAAATTCAGCCCATGGTTACAGTAGGCCCGTTTGTGGCATGTTAATCCATTGGGCCGTTTTCATAGCGTCATCAAATACGGCCGATTAACCATGGCCCGTTATGGCTGGCCCATGAACGGGAGATTTCAACTCCAACACATTTAAGGCCCAAAATGCAGTCCGTTAGTGGCCCATGTTTGGCCATTCGATCATACGGCCCGTAGAAAGCCCATTGATGCTACTCACCGTAGAAGGCCCATTGTTTCTACGGCCCGTAGGAGGCCCAGGGTCACTACAGTAAATATGTAGCCCATGGTTATTGTCGCCTAGTTTTAAAAAATAGGTTATTGCGGCCACTAGCAAACCGCGGAACAAGAACTGCACTGACTACAAGAAAACAAATAAACAAGACAACAAGGAAATAAATAAGCAAGCAACTTACGATAGGCTATCATGGATATTACACATATTACATCCACTGGGCATCAAAGTTCGCCACTAGTGCAAATATAGGGAACAAAGCAGCATATCACATACACTGGTTCTCAAAGTTGGTGACCAGTGCAAATAAACGCTACAACAAAACAAGTCCACAACTAAAACCACTTCAGAAGAGCTCAAGAAACAATATCCTGGGTACCCATAATGCTAGCAAGATGCTTAGCAAGCTTATTAACTTTCTCTTGTTTGGCGCTTAAATCCTCCAGCGCTTGCTGTTGCACAAGAAAGTATGCATCTGAATTCTGCAGGGACTTCCTCCGCCCTTTGGCTTCTTGCCGCAACACAACTGACTGATGCCTTTCAGCTTGTAGCTGAGACTGAAGAAGCTGAAGCAGCGATTCTAAGAGCTTGTGCTAGCGGTACTAGCCAGTAACTCAAACACTACATCAATGCAGTTCTGTGGGGTTTTCTCACTGTCTACAAGATCGTTTTTATCACCTTTCTTGGAGACCAACAGGGTTGTCTGACTATCTTGAACTTTATCTGGATTACTTTCTCTACCATTGCATAGTGGGGTGCTCTTCTCCAATATTCGGTTCGCATACTACAAGAGGAACAAGAAGACACATCACAGGTTTAGCATGTAGTATACGAAACTCATTTTGGTAAACCGGTTCAATAGTAAGGTGGATAGGATAACAACATGAAACAAACATATATCTATGTACTATGGTCATTGTATTGTCCATAACATTCTAGTTTATGTTGCCAAATCAAGATAGAGACACAGTTCAGCTCATATATTTTTAAGACACACTAGCATAGACATAATATAAGTGTGAGAAACTACACAACATTGGCAACACTTGTAATGTGCATCACATGAGAACATAATTGTTTATACAACTAAAACTGAAATCAACATAGAGCAAGAAATTAGAACATAAATCCAGATAAACAAATAGGTTTAAAACATACCTTTTGCGCCATTGGAGTTTCAATTAGATCCTTCAAATTCGAAAGTAGTTGGTATGAGTAAATATAGTGATGCAACAACAAAGGAGTATGGACCATAGCTACGGAATCTGACCTGAGAACAACTGCTCTTCTGCTTTAAACGTGGATTTTGGGTTCGCTATGGTGGTCTTCATGCTTTGGGCACTATATTTGCTTTACAAACTTCTCATGTGGGGGTACTCTATGGTGGACATGGTGCTTTGTCAACTAGAAGTGGGTTACTATCCGCTGGGGTTGGGGTTAGATGGGTTGTAGCTGGTTCTCTGTCTAATGATGTAAGTGTGCAATCTGGAAGACTCTCGATTATGTGTGGTGGGGCTAGTTCATGGGCCAGTACAACCATGGTTCTATCTGCATCGACGGGTAGCACTGCCTTTTGTGAAGAACGGGTTTTTGCTCCCTTAGATACTGCCATCACCCCCTCCAATTCAAATGGCTGATAAACAAGAAAAGAAATTGAATGTACAAACATTGTATGATAGACATATGTGGTAATTCACATATAGGTTGTCTAACCAAAAAGGACAGCAAGACACAATTTCACATATATGATGCCTAACTAAACAGGATAGCATGACACAATTTCAGATATATGATGGATAACTTAATAGGATATAATGGCATAATTCAACATATGATGAGTATCTAAACAGGATGACATGACAAAACTGTATGATGTCTCTCTAAAATAGGTTGGGATGAAATAATTCACATACATGTTGTCTAAGTATACATGATGGCATGATATAACTGACATAATTGATTCATATACTAAGCAGCTGGCACTCGCATGTATGATCTCTAAACTAAGAAGATATAATTCGATATTGTGCATATGATGTCTAAACTAAGCAATGCAAGACACCATGTGCATGATATGAGAAATATAAACATTGCAACTTAGAGCATACACCTCGGGTGGGATATAGAACTGGTCATCTGTCTCTGAATCCTCCTCTAAGGAGGTACCTGTAACCATCGAGATATATGCTTCAACAGGTACCATTGCCTACTCTAAAGACCTTGTTTTCACTCCTGATTTTTCCATAACCGGCTCAAATGGCTGATACACATGAAGAGTAGTTCAATATACACAGATTGTCGACGAATGGAATACGTAATGAAAAAAAGATAATTCACATATATGATGCCTGGCTACATGGAGGTGCATAATTCACATATATGATAACTAGCTGAAAAACATGGCATTGCATAATTCACATATCTGATATAGAAAGCAAACATGAGGCATTCACACAAAGCATGTCTAATCTAAGCAGATGGCATGGCAATGCAAGACACCATATGCATGATATGAGTAATATAACCCTGCCAAGTTAGAGCATGCACCTTCGGGGGGGGATATGACTGGTCATCTGTCTCTGAATCCTCCTCTGAGGATCTATCTGTATCCATCAAGAAATTTGCATCGATAGGTAGCACTGACTTCTCAAAAGACCTTATTTTCACTCCATATTTTCCCGTGACCGACTCAAATGGCTGATGCACAGGAAGAGTAGATGAATGTATAAACATTGTGGACAAATGGAATACATTATGAAAAAAATATGGCACGATACAATTCACATATACGATGACTGGCTAAACAGGATGGGATTGCATGATTCACGTATATTATGCCTGGCAAAGAAGATGGCATTGCATTATTCCCATATACTCCCTCCGTTCCTAAATATTTGTCTTTTTAGAGATTTCAAATGGACTACCACATACAGATATATATAGACATATTTTAGAGTGTAGATTCACTCATTTTGCTCCATATGTAGTCACTTGTTGAAATCTCTAAAAAGACAAATATTTAGGGACAGTGGGAGTATGATAGAGAAACCAAACAGGTGGCATTCACACAAAGAAAATCTAAACTAAGATGATGAAATATAAGATGTATAATGTAAGGAATGTGAGGCGCCATATGCATGATATGACCAACATCAGCATGCCAGGTTAGAGCAAACACCTCAGGTGGTAAATAGGAGTGCTCGGCTCCCTCTGAATCCCCATCTGAATATTTATCTTCCTCTGGAATACAATCTGGAATGGCGGGAGGGGGCCCCACTTTGCCCACCATGGAGTGGCGTCTACATGACATTATATTCACACGCAACAGTCTTCTCTTTTTCTCTACATGTTGAGTACGATTGTGTACAATAACTGACATGCATAATAAAAAACATAGTTAGATTATGTAAGGCCTAAGGGGTGCATGCAGAAATCGAGACTGGTGGTAGCAAACAAGTGGATAGATCCAAAACTAATGATAGCAGGTACATTATAGCTTCAGTTTAAAAAGATAGGCAATGGATCATCTACTGTTTGTTGCCCACCCAACATGAACCACATAGAAGACCCTAGATGAACCAGATAGTAGACATATACTATTCGTTGCTGCCTTGATATGTGCCCCACAGCATTTTAAAACTCAAGTTTGAACGATAAAGTAGCAGGTAATAATAACCGATGTATAACGTAAGCAAACACGAAAGAGTGCGACCTCTCTTCCGGAACTATGTAGTCCTTAGGTTCGTCTGCTTAGTCGATGATGGTAATATAGTTGGCGTGGCTGCCGGCAACGGGGAATATGATCTGAGGCGGCGAAAGAAAGTCTGCAGGGGGAGTCTCTGCTGCAGTGAACGCTTCTATCGATGGTGCACCTCAGATGGGGTGGATGACGGCACGGCTAGAGCAGGACATAACACACAGAGTTTTCTTTGATGCCTATTTGAAAATGAAGTAAATCTGTAAGGGCTCCTTAGAATTGGAGGATTCTATAAACGTAGGGACAGGAAAAACACAGGAATGGGATAGGAATGCACATGCAAATCAGAGCATTTGGAAACATAGGATTTCTGTCAACCTGGGTGTTTGGTGCACATGAATTGGAAGAACACAGGAATGGAGAAACATGGTCAAATTAAAGACAAACCACGTGAAAATGAAAAAAAATAAGAATCTTGTTATGCCAGAAATGCAATTAGTCATGTTATTCATGCATATTAATTTGAAAAGGACGTCCAAGTGGATATTAAAATTCCTACGTTTTTTATTTGAAAGAGACACCAATGGAAAAAATTCTCCAGTTTTGCTTTGCTCCACACCTAACCAAATGCACGAATAGTAGTACCATAGTAGTTCCATAGCAAAGGATCCCAGAGGGATCGACATGAATGCAGAGTAACAAAGTGATGCAAGGAGTGTACAACCTCTTTGGCATAGCCTTGTCGACCTCAGGATCATTGGGTTGGACATGGAGGATGGTGATGCTGGTGTGACTTTGGAGGCGGGGAAGAAGATCTGAGGCCTTTGGAAACAGCGCCGAGGGTACTGCTCCGCTGTGATGGACGGTTCCATTGTTGGAGCAGGTCCGGGGAGGTGTACGGCGGCGAGGCTGAAGCAGGACAAGGCAGACAACATGAATCTTAAGTGGGACTCTAATATCATCTGCAATAGATGATGTAAAATACATCACCAAAAAGTGCTATATATAAAACGCATCAGCCGTGCCACAGCCGCTCCGATAGATGCTGTAAATACCGTTCACTCTAAACTTAACTGATGAAACTGAATTTTACTGTCGGAACTGATTGAACTAGTAGCAAAGCATTGCAATAGATGTTTAGGGCGTTCGAGAACTAGTAGCAGAGAAGCAATGATCTAAATCAGCAGTCGCTCGAGCAGGGAATGCACTAGCAGAGAGCAAGTCATGTAGTAGCACCGCGAGCGAGTGCTAAAGCAGCAACTCTTGTAGCTGCCGGAGGTCATGCAGCAGCAACACGAGCAAGAGAAAGAGCAGAGCAGCAGCACGAACGAGAGCAAGAGCGGAGCAGCAGCGCGATCGACAGCAATAGCAGAGTAGAGCAGCAGCACAAACAAAAGCAAGAGCAGTGCAGTAGCACGACCGACAACAAGAACAAAGCCGCAGCGCGAGCGAGAGTGAAAGTAGTAGCATCAGCAGCTGCGCAAGCGAGGGCCGGAGCAGCTGCAGCTAGTGCCGGTGTGGAAGTCACCACCAAGGAAGCAACTACATGGGGGAGAGATGTCGTGGATGAAGTGGCTGGCGATGGTGCCGTCTATGGAGACCCGTCATGGCTGCTCGGTAGCGAGCACTGGCAGCCCCCTAAGATCGAATAAAAGATAAAATGCAGCGGCGGGGCAGGTCAAGACAGTGCTATGGGGATGGAGGTGGTGCGATAGATGAGGCGAACGTCCAGGAGGCTCCTTAGAGGTGGAGGGTGTTGGGGAACGCATTAATTTCAAAAAAAATCTTACGCACATGCAAGATCATGGTGATGCATAGCAATGAGAAGGGAAGAGTGTTGTCCACGTACCCTCATAGTCCGTAAGCGGAAGCGTATGACAACGAGGTTGATGTAGTCGTACGTCTTCACGATCCAACCGATCCTAGTACCGAAAGTATGGCACCTCCGCGATCTGCACATGTTCAGCTCGGGGACGTCCCACGAATTCTCGATCCAGCTGAGTGTCGAGGGAGAGCTTCGTTAGCATGACGGCGTGATGACAGTGATGATGATCCTACCGGAACAAGGCTTCGCCAAAGCACCACTACGATATGATCGAGGTGGATTATGGTGGAGGGGGGCACCGCACACGGCTAAAGGATCAATTATCAACTTGTGTGTCTATGGGGTGCCCCTGGCCACGTATATAAAGGATGGAGGGAGGAGCAGGCCGGCCCTCATAGAGCGCTCCCAAAGTGTGGAGTCCTACTAGGACTCCCTAGTCCTAGTAGGATTCCACCTCCCAAATGGAATAGGAAAAAGGGAAGGGAGAAGGAGAAGCAAGGAAGGGGGCGCCCCCTTTCTCTAGTCCAATTCGGACCAGTCCATGGGGAAGGGGCGTGGCCACCCTTGAGGCCTTTCTCTCCTTTCCCGTATGGCCCATTAAGGCCCAATACAAATTCCCGTAACTCTCCGGTACTCCAAAAAATACCCGAATCACTCGGAACCTATCCGATGTCCGAATATAGCCTTCCAATATATCGATCTTTATGTCTCGACCATTTCAAAACTCCTCGTCATATCCTCGGTCTCATCTAGGACTCTGAACAAACTTCGGTCATCAAATCACATAACTCATAATACAAATCGTCACAGAATGTTAAGCGTGCAGACCCTACGGGTTCGAGAACTATGTAGACATGACCTAGACTCATCTCCGGTCAATAACAAATAGCGGAACCTGGATGCTCATATTGGTTCCTACATATTCTATGAAGATCTTTATCGGTCAAACCGCGTAACAACATATGATGTTCCCTTTGTCATCGCTATGTTACTTGCCCGAGATTGGATCGCCGGTATCTCAATACCTAGTTCAATCTCATTATCGGCAAGTCTCTTTACTCATTTCGTAATGCATCATCCTGCAACTAACTCATTAGTCACATTGCTTGCAAGGCTTATAGTGATGTGCATTACCGAGAGGGCCCAGAGATACATCTTCGATAGACGGAGTGACAAATCCTAATCTCGATCTATGCCAACTGAGCAAACACCATCGGAAACACCTGTAGAGCATCTTTATAATCACCGAGTTACGTTGTGACGTTTGATACACACAAGGTGTTCCTCGGTATTCGGGAGTTGCATAATCTCATAGTCAGAGGAACATGTATAAGTCATGGAGAAAGAAGTAGCAATACAACTGAATGATCATTATGCTAAGCTAACGGATGGGTCTTGTCCATCACATCATTCTCTAATGATGTTATCCCGTTCATCAAATGACAACACATTCCCATGGCTAGGAAACTTAGCCATCTTTGATTAACGAGCTAGTCAAGTAGAGGCATACTAGGGACACTCTGTTTGTCTATGTATTTACACATGTACTAAGTTTCCGGTTAATACAATTCTAGCATGAATAATGAACATTTATCATTATATAAGGAAATATAAATAAAAAATTTATTATTGCCTCTAGGGCATATTTCCTTCAGTCTCCCACTTGCACTAGAGTCAATAATCTAGTTCACATCGTCATGTGATTTAACACCAATAGTTCAAATCTTTATGTGATTAGTTCACATCTCCATGTGACTAACACCCAAAGGGTTTACTAGAGTCAATAATCTAGTTCACATCGCTATGTGATTAACACCCAAAGAGTGATCATGTTTTGCTTGTGAGAGAAATTTAATCAACGGGTCTGCCACATTCAGAGCCGTATGTATTTTGCAAAAAATTTATGTCTACAATGCTTTGCACGGAGCTACTCTAGCTAATTGCTCCCACTTTCAATATGTATCTAGATCGAGACTTAGAGTCATCTAGATCGGTGGCAAAGCTTGCATCGACGTAACTCTTTACGACGAACTCTTTGTCACCTCCATAACCGAGAAACATTTCCTTATTCCACTAAGGATATTTTTGACGGTTGTCCAGTGATCCACTCCTAGATCACTATTGCACCCTCTTGCCAAACTTATCGTGAGGTACACAATAGTCTGGTACACAACATAGCATACTTTGTAGAACCTATGACCGAGGCATAGGGAATGACTTTCCATTCTCTTTCTATTTTCTGCTGTGGTCGGGTTTTGAGTCTTTACTCAACTTCACACCTTGCAACACAGGCAAGAACTCCTTCTTCGATCGTTCCATTTTGAACTACTTCAAAATCTTGTCAAGGTATGTACTCATTGAAAAAACTTATCAAGCATCTTGATCTATCTCTATAGATCTTGATGCTCAATGTGTAAGCAGCTTCATCGAGGTCTTTGTCGGTGTCAAAACCGCCGGATCTCGGGTAGGGGGTCCCGAACTGTGCGTCTAGGCCGGATGGTAACAGGAGGCAAGGGACACGAAGTTTTACCCAGGTTCGGGCCCTCTCGATGGAGGTAAAACCCTACGTCCTGCTTGATTAATATTGATGATATGGGTAGTACAAGAGTAGATCTACCACGAGATCGAAGAGGCTAAACCCTAGAAGCTAGCCTATGGTATCATTGTTGTTGTGTATGTTGTCCTACGGACTAAAACACTCAGGTTTATATAGACACCGGAGGGGGTTAGGGTTACACAAAGTCGGTTACAATGGTAGGAGATCTGCACATCCGTATCGCCAAGCTTGCCTTTCACGCCAAGGAAAGTCCCTTCCGGACACGGGACGAAGTCTTCAATCTTGTATATTCATAGTCCAGGAGTCCGGCTGAAGGTATAGTCCGGCCACCCGGACACCCCCTAATCCAGGACTCCCTCGGTAGCCCCTGAACCAGGCTTCAATGACAACGAGTCTGGCGCGCCGATTGTCTTCGGCATTGCAAGGCGGGTTCCTCCTCCAAGTACTTCATAGAAGATTTAGAACACAAAGATAGTATCCGGCTCTGCAAAATAAGTTTCCACATATTCCCATAGAGAGAATAATATTTACACAAATCTAATCTGCTGACGTATTCCGTAGTGTGACACACCACGGCCAAGCCTTTATCCGAGTCGTTTCATTATCCCACCTCAGCGCGTCATGCGAGGCGATTTCCTTGGCACGTCTTGTTAAAGCAGAGATCGTGTCCCCTTATTCCGGGATTCTCATCAATATGGGCGTGGGTAACCCAACCGCTTCTAAGACTCCTAGATTATAGGTAAGTCCAAACGGACACAGAGAGGACGCTTGATATTCACCCTCTTTATAAAGGGACAAGGCTTTTATTTTTCCCTCCCGTGCTCAATCGAATCCTTCCCCCACCTCAAGCTCAAGCGCCCAAAGTTCAGGTCAGGTGCTCCGGACCTTCAGTCATGTCCGAATCTAGCCTTCAAGGCCGATGGGTGCCTTCCTCCGTCACGGAAGAAGACATCAAAAAGTTGAGGGAGGCCAGATATCTGACCACCGAGATTTTGCATCGGCTGCCTCCCCGAGGGCAGGCCGTCCCCACCCCTGAACCCAACGAGAACATCGTGTTCGTATCCCACTTCCTCCGAGGTCTAGGCCTTGCTCTGGATCCTTTCGTCAGGGGTTTCATGTTTTACTACGGGCTAGACTTTCATGATCTAGCTCCGGACTCCTTTCTTCATATCAAGACATTTATCGTCATGTGCGAGGCCTTCCTCCGGGTTACCCCTCACTTTGGCCTATGGCTCAAGACCTTCGAAGTGAAGCCGAAGATGATCGAGGGGCAACACACAGCGTGTGGAGGTGCCTCAATACGCAAGATGACGGGAGCTCCGTGGCCCAAAGGTTCCATCCCAGAGGTGTCTGAATTGTGGCAACAAGAGTGGTTCTACATCATGGCTCCTAGAAGTGCCAAGTGGGCGCCCCCCCCCCATTTTCCGCTTGGGCCCTCCACCACAGCCGATGTCATGGATCAGCAGAGGTCTGAGCTGGAGTCCAACCAAGGACGTGCCTATACTGCAAAGCCGCATTCGAGATGTCTTCAATGGAGATTTCAGTTTGGTTGCGTTAATACAGGTTATGCTGGTTCATCAAGTCCAGCCTTGCAAATGCCGGCCTCTTCGTCTGTGGGAGTTCAATCCCGAGGGACCGCGTGCCATTCAAAATTTTCTCAGCCTGACGCACGAGGAGATGTACAAGTCATTCTTCGGACCTCTGGTGGAGTGTCCGGAAATCACCGAGGACGTGGGCCTGAGTAGTGACCGCGCCACCGAACAGGTAAGGCATCTTCCGGCCGAACATACTATCTCTCCTTTGTTACGAAGTTATTTCTGACAGTTCGCTTTTTGACCAGGACTGGCTAACAAAGGCGAAGTTGATTCGGTGTTTGACCCCCCTCCCTGAGGGTTTGGAAAATCCAGTATTGGAAAAGATGCTCCAGACCGTACATTGCCCGGAGCCCTTGAAGGAAGATACTGTGGAGGATAATGCGGGCAGACGCGGGCCCCCAACCCTGCCCATTCTAGCCGAGGGAGCGAGCGTCTCCATGAAGGAAGATGATCAGAAGAGGAAAAGGACTGCGTCCGGGGATTTGGAAGCCGAAGCTTCCAAACGGGAGAAGAAGTCTCCCACAAAGGGTCCTACCTTGGGGGGCGCTGTTGCAGCGCAAAGTCGGCGGGGGGATCAATTCTCCCACGAGTCGTAAGTGACCCGAAATACTTTAAAAGTACAGATATGCCATCTTTTTCTTCTGAGAAAATAACCACCACATATATTTTTGCAGTTCGGGCCTTAGCCCCTCTCAAATGAGCTCGTCTTCGGGGTATCTCCTTCCAGAGATGATGGAGAGCGAGACGCCTCCTCCGGACTCCTCCGCTCCGGAAGCGGGTGACCCTGAAGTGTCATCACGGAGGGCCTCTCCGAGTCCGGTGAGACCGGAAGATAATCCCATTGACCCCCGAAGCTCCCAGTTTCCGGCTCCCGAAGAGAGCAGACAAAAGAGTCCGGCACCGTACAGTGTGCGATTAGATGTTCTGAGGGAGTTGGTGGGGTGAGCGGCCATCTCAGATGAACACCGTGTGCTGATGAATACGGTGATGGAGAGGATATCATCCGCCAAAAGTGGATTGCTTGAAGCTTTTATGAGTCTACTAACGGCTTTGAGGTACGTAAAAGAATGTATGATAGTCCTGCACATGCTAGGTGTGCCCTGTGTAGATAGTAGCCCCTGAGACTCTGGTTGTCTTCGGAAACGACAGCGAACAGACGATCATATTTCCAGGTAATAACCATACTACCTTTATGTGCAGGTGATGGAAGCTCCGGTGGCTAGCCGGACTAGCGAATTTGCCCATTTAGAACGGCAGTTTGATGCGGCAGACGCCGACATTGAGCTTGTTAACAAAAGGCTTGACGAGGCACAGGGTAAATGTCATTATCTGGTAAAGGCCACATAGAAAGAGCAGCATGATGCCAGTATCTTGAATATGTTGTGACTGCAGATGGAGCTGCCACTGTTGAAGCCTTGCGGGCAGAACTTGCCCGAGCCATGGAACAAGCGAGGTTGGGTAATGCGGCTGCTTTGAAGGCGGCCGAAGAGTTGCAAGCCGAGAAGGCCGCGCATGGCGAGAGCCGAGATTAGATGGCCAAGATGGCCATAGAATTAAAAGCCGCCGCCGACCTTTGCCGGGTTCTGGAAAAGGAAAACCAAGCGAAGGCATTAGACCTTGAGAAGGCTGCTGCGACGAAAAAGGACCTCCGCTCTGCTATGAGGGCAAAGAAGGAGGAGCTGTGGGAAGCCGGGGATATTGTAGCTGGGAAATACTTTATGTTGCGGAGGAAGTTCGGAGATCCACGGTATGCCCCTCTGGATCGGCTATGGAGTTCGTAGGATGTATATATGGATTTGGCGGCGAGCGCTGCCGATGCGGCCAAGTATTTCCAGGGTCAGACGGACCGTGAAGTAGACCAGCTGTTTTGGAGACAATTCCATTCTCCCGAGCGTCCGCTTTCATTGACTGACCAATTAGCTGAATGGGCCGAACTATATAGGTTGTCCGGACTTTCCATGAGGTCTGTTGTGGACCAACTATGGCCGGAAAGGTCAAAATCGAACAGCTATTTCAGCTTGGTGCAGCAATTCCTTGACGTGGTACCGCGCATTAATGCGATGAAGAGGTCGGCGTGCATAGAAGGCGCATGGATGGCATTTTCCCGTGTTAAAGCATACTGGGCGGAGATGGATGCTACCACTGTTGCAGCGCGGGATTCGGCCATAGGTCGAAGGGCTGCTGAGCACTACTTTGAAGAAGTTCTTGAGGGTGCTCGTTTGATAGAGACCCAGTGCTCAAAAAATATTATGCTTGAGTGATATGTAATCTCATTGTAAGCTAAATGCTTTTATATATTTTTATAAGGCTATTTTTATACTTTTTCCTGAAAGTAATATGATGCCTCCTGGGTGGGCGTTTATGTTTACACGTGTATAACCTGAAAGATTGCAGCCGTCGGCTTCAACCCTCTCGCATATAATGCAGAGGTGCTCGCAAAAACACGCGTTCACACTTAACCCAACGTCTTGGTCCTATTAAGGAGGTGATAGCGAAGCGAGCGAGGCAACCGGACTATAATGCTTTAGCACTTTCACTTAGCCATAGGAGTTTGACAGTGGGGCTACTAGATAGCCCCTGGTGGCTCCGCACTATCCCAATCTCGGGGTGCGTACATGCCTGGCCGGAAAACGGCCCTTCGTTAAGGTGGGGGAATTCTAACATTCCCACAGGTCATCGAGTGGTTGACTAGTCTCACGCTATATCATGACAGTCAGTTTTTGGCTTTCTCTACTGAGGTGCTCGTCTGGATGAACCAGGGCACAATCGTAGTAGTTCTCCTGGTGCTACCTTAGCCGGTAAAATGGAACGTAAGGCACCAAAACACAGGAGCCGGGAAAACCCAACATTTGACCAAAGACAATGATTCGGAGCTGATGCATATAGGGCCAAACTCGCGACGCCGAACACTCCCTAAGGTGTTCGGTCTTTGTGGTATAAACCGGGCCTAAATAATGGCCTTTGTAAGAAGCCCCTTGTGTCCAAGTACGTGCATTGTTCTTGCATGGCCACATGCCAAGACGTCAGCATCCTTCTCAACGGTGGATATGTATCAACAAGAGACAGTAAAAAAGGTTTACGCAGGGTCTTAATCTAAAAAGAATCCTTGGAGCGGGTCCCTGCTGCACGTCTGCGCCTGTGTCTCCGTTGTGCCGTATCCTGGACGGGTGTAGCAGATGATCGTCTGTAAAAGAGAGGAATTTAGGTGAAAAAGTTGTCGTGCAAAAAGATAGTTTAAAGAAACCATGTGTAATTCAAGAGGAGAAGAAATTGCCACTTGTCTGCGTGTGTTGAGCCCCTTTTATTGACGACTAGGGCTGTGACTGTTTATTCAGTATAAGTAGCGGCGCCGGACTCAATTAGTTGTGTCTGAGGTCTTGACGACTTATTGGACGCTTTCTGGTCCGGACGCCTTTAGTGTGCGGCTGCCAAGGCAGCCTCACTCTCTTTGGCGTGCAGAGATCGCTTGATATTTCCGTGCACTGTAATGATGCCATGTGGACCGGGCATCTTGAGTGTGAGGGAGGCATAGTGTGGTATTGCATTAAAGCGAGCGAAAGCTTCGCGTCCGAGCAGTGCTTGATAGCCACTTTGAAACGGAGCGATGTGGAAAGTTAAATTATCGCGACGGAAGTTATCGGGGGAGCCGAATATAACTTGTAGTAGGAGGGAGCCCGTACAACGAGCCCCTGGGCCTGGCTTTACTCCTTTGAAGATAGTATTGCTCTGGAGAATTTGTGTTGGGTCTAACCCCATCCCGCGGATTGTATCCTGATATATTAGGTTTAGGCTACTGCCGTCGTCCATCAAGACTCGTGTGAAGTGATATCCGCCAATTACTGGGTCTAATACCAGGGCAGCCCATCCTGCGTGTTGGATACTTGCAGAGTAATCGCGATGGTCGAAAGTGATCGGTTGAGACGACCAGTGGTAGGACTTTGCGATGACAGGCACTTGGGTATATTTTCCCGGGAGTGCCGCGTTGTTTTTTCCCTTGATCACGTGTAACACGTTTACTGTTTTGACTTCAGGTGGAAATTTCTTTTGTTCCCCCGTGTCTTGCTTGGAGGGCTCGTCCTCGTCTTCACTTGGTGTATCCCCCCCCTTGTGTACGGTGTTGAGCTTGCCGGACTGCTTGAGGACCCAACATTCTCTATGGGTATGATTAGCAGGTTTACCAGGGGTACTACGGATCTGACATACTTGGTCCAGAATTTTATTGAGGCTGGACAGTTCATCCCTGGTGCCTTTAGGGGGCGGTTTTTGACCTGGCCGAGAGCTTTTGAATCTGGCATTTACTGCCGTGCCCTTCTTGCTGTCTTCTTTATTCCGGCGTTTGTTATTGCTATTGCACCGTAATTTCCCGTTTCCATATCTGACTTCAGATGTACCGGGTCGCTGGTGCTGCATCTGGCTAGCCAGCTATCCTCACCCGCGCAAAAGCGGGTCATGAGGTTTGTTAATGCGGCCATCATTCTCAGCTTATTTTGGCCGAGGTGTCTGGCGAGCCATTCGTCATGGACGCTATGCTTGAAAGCTGCCAAGGCTTCGGTGTCTGGATAGTCGACAATCTGGTTCTTTTTAGTAAGAAACATGTTCCAAAGCTTTCGTGCTGACTCTCCGGGCTGTTGAGTTATATGACTCAAATTGTACGCATCTGGAGGTCGGACATAAGTCCCTTGGAAATTTGCCCGAAAGGCATCTTCGAGCTCTTCCCAACTTCCAATGGAGCTTTCGGGGAGGCCTTTGAGCCAGTGACGAGCTGGCCCTTTGAGCTTGAGGGGTAAGTACTTGATGGCATGGAGATCATCTCCTCGAGCCATATGGATGTGAAGGATGTAGTCCTCAATCCAGACCCCAGGGTCTGTTGTTCCGTCGTATGCCTCTATGTTTACGGGCTTGAATCCCTCTGGAAATTCATGGTCCAGCACCTCATCGGTGAAACATAGGGGGTGTGTGGCACCCCTGTAGCTGGATGTACCGCGTTGTTCAGATGTTTGTTGTGTTGCATTGTATGTTGGGGCGCGCTTGCGTGGTCCATAGATGGATCTTGTTGCGCCATCCTTTGGGTGCGAGCCCTCACATGGGTCGCGTATTGTATTGTGAGCGGCATTGTATGCTGCTCTATGTTGGTAGAGGGGTCGTCTATCTGACCAGGTGGCTGGTTTGATATTTAGTTGTGGGGGCTCTAAGGCCTCCTCATCGAATTCGGGTAGCAGCTTCCGCTTTGGGTAGCTCTTGGACGGGCGATTGTCGCCGTACCTTGCTGCAGTGTTGAGTATTTTACTCCATCTGATTTGGAGTGTGTCTTGCGCGGCCTTGAGCCTTTGCTTATGCTTTTTCAGACTCCTCGGGGTGGCAACAAGCCTTTTACGGGCAGTCTACTGCTCCGGGTGTCTGTCCGGCGTTATGTCGTCCGGACCATTATCCTTGATAGGATTTCTTTGTTCGGTTTGATTATCCGGATTGCCGTTGTACGGCAGCGGTTCGCCCTACTCCAGTGCTGGGTCTGTGTGATCGCTATTTCTGTCGAGGCAGGATTTGGGACGGCGCTTGCGTCGCCGCTTTGACTGCTTTTCGAGGGGACAAGCCTTCGGTGCATCCTTCCGCTCCTCGTCGTCATCTTTTGGTGCGTCCACCATGTATACATCATATGACGAGGTGGCGTTCCAGGGCCCAATAGGCGCTGGTTCTTCATTGTCTCCTTCATCGGCGTCCATACCGTCGATGTCTTCGGAGTCGAAGTCAAGCATGTCGGTTAAATCGTCGACAGTGGCTACAAAGTGGGTGGTGGGTGGGCTTTGAATTTCTTCAACGTCCGAATCCCAACCTTGCTGACCGTAGTCCGGCCAGGGCTCTCCTGATAAAGAGAGAGATTTCAGTGTCTTCAGAATATCGCCGAAAGGTGAGTGCTGAAAGATGTCTGCGGCAGTGAACTCCATAATCGGCGCCCAATCGGATTCGATCGGCAGGGGCGCAGAGGGTTCGGGGTCCGGAGAGGAGTCCGGCTCCTTGGAGTCACGAGTCTTGCAGAGTGTGGGGCTAGTGTTCGGCTCGATCGTCATTGGGATCGCAGCCCCCGAGGCTGCGTCCAACCACCCATCCTCGATCGGCATAGTTGGCTCCGAATTAAGGGTCGAAGCTGATGCGGGTGCGGCCTCCAAGGCATTGTTCGGTGGCAGAGATAGATCATGCTCGTTGTGACAGTGCGGCGTGCTCGGCAGTGGCTCGAATCTGTCGAAGATCAAGTCCCCGTGGATGTCAGCTGTGTAATTTAAACTTCCAAATCTGACCTGGCGGCCAGGGGCGTAGGTTTCGATCTGCTACAGATGGCCAAGTGAATTGGCCCGCAGTGCGAAGCCGCCGAAGAGGAAGATCTGTCCGGGGAGGAAGGTCTCACCCTGGACTGCATCGCTATTGATGATCACAGAAGCCATCGAGCCTGACGGCGACGACAGAGAGGAACTCTCAATGAAAGCACCAATGTCGGTGTCAAAACCGGCGGATCTCGGGTAGGGGGTCCCGAACTGTGCGTCTAGGCCGGATGGTAACAAGAGGCAAGGGACACGAAGTTTTACCCAGGTTTGGTCCCTCTCGATGGAGGTAAAACCCTACGTCCTGCTTGATTAATATTGATGATATGGGTAGTACAAGAGTAGATCTACCACGAGATCGAAGAGGCTAAACCCTAGAAGCTAGCCTATGGTATGATTGTTGTTGTGTATGTTGTCCTACGGACTAAAACCCTCCGGTTTATATAGACACTGGAGGGGGTTAGGGTTACACAAAGTCGGTTACAATGGTAGGATATCTGCACATCCGTATCACCAAGCTTGCCTTCCATGCCAAGGAAAGTCCCTTCCAAACACAGGACGAAGTCTTCAATCTTGTATCTTCATAGTCCAGGAGTCCGGCTGAAGGTATAGTCCGGCCACCCGGACACCCCCTAATCCAGGACTCCCACAGTCTTTCTTTGAAAAACTCTTCTTGAACACTCCTTTATGCTTTCCAGAAAATTCTACATTATTTCCGATCAACAATATGTCATTCACATATAATTATCAGAAATGTTGTAGTGCTCCCACTCACTTTCTTGTAAATACAGGCTTCACCGCAAGTCTGTATAAAACCATATGCTTTGATCACTTTATCAAAGCATACATTCCAACTCCGAGATGCTTGCACCAATCCATAGATGGATCGCTAGAGCTTGCTCACTTTGTTAGCACCTTTAGGATCGACAAAACCTTCTGGTTGCATCATATACAACTCTTCTTTTAAGAAATCCATGAAGGAATACAGTTTTGACATCCATTTGCCAGATTTCATAAAATGCGGCAACTGCTAACATGATTCGGACATACTTTTAAGCATTGATACGAGTGAGAAAATCTCATCGTAGTCAACACCTTGAACTTGTCGAAAACATTTTTGCAACAATTCAAGCTTTGTAGATAGTAACACTACTATCAGCGTCCGTCTTCCTCTTGAAGATCCATTTAATCTCAATGACTCACCGATCATCGGGAAAGTCAATCAAAGTCCATACTTTGCTCTTATACATCGATCTCATCTTAGATTTCATGGCCTCAAGCCATTTTGCGGAATCTGGGCTCATCATCGCTTCCTCATAGTTCATAGGTTCGTCATGGTCTAGTAACATGACTTCTAGAATAGGATTACCGTACCACTCTGGTGTGGACCGTACTCTGGTTGACCTACGAGGTTTGGTAGTAACTTGATCTGATGTTTCATGATCATCATCATTAGCTTCCTCACTAATTGGTGTAGAAATCACTGGAGCTGATTTCTGTGATGAACTACTTTCCAATTTGGGAGAAGGTACAATTACCTCATCAAGTTCTTCCTCCCACTCACTTCTTTCGAGAGAAACTCCTTCTCTAGAAAGGATCCATTCTTAGCAACAAAATATCTTGCCTTCAGATCTGTGATAGAAGGTGTGCCCAACAGTTTCTTTTGGGTATCCTATGAAGACGCACTACTCCGATTTGGGTTCAAGCTTATCAGTTTGAAACTTTTTCACATAAGCATCGCAACCCCAAACTTTAAGAAACGACATCTTTGGTTTCTTGCCAAACCATAGTTCATACGGTGTCATCTCAACGGATTTAGATGGTGCCCTATTTAACTTGAATGCAGCTGTCTCCAATGCATAACCCCAAAACGATAGTGGTAAATCGGTAAGAGACATCATAGATCACACCATATCCAATAAAGTACTATTACAATGTTGAGACACACCATTATGCTGTGGTGTTCCAGGTGGCGTGAGTTGCGAAACTATTCCACATTGTTTCAAATGAAGACCAAACTCATAACTCAAATATTCGCCTCTCGATCAGATCATAGAAACTTTATTTTCTTGTTAAGATAATTTTCCACTTCAATATGAAATTCTTTGAACTTTTCAAATGTTTCAGGCTTATGTTTCATTAAGTAGATATACCCATATCTACTCAAATCATCTGTGAGGGTCATAAAATAACGATACCCGCCGCGCTCCTCAACACTTATCAGATCGCATACATCCGTATATATTATTTCCAATAAGTCAGTTGCTCGCTCCATTGTTCCGGAGAACGGAGTCTTAGTCATCTTGCCCATGAGGCATGGTTCGCATGCATCAAGTGATTCATAATGAAGTGATTCCAAAAGTCCATCAGCATGGAGTTTCTTCATGTGCTTTACACCAATATGACCTAAACGGCAGTGCCACATATAAGTTGCACTATCATTATTAACTTTGCATCTTTTGGCTTCAATATTATGAATATGTGCATTACTACAATCGAGATTCAATAAACCATTTATATTAAGTGTATGGTCATAGAAGGTTTTATTCATGTAAATAGAAAAACAATTATTCTTTGACTTAAATGAATAACTGTCGGAGTAAGTGACCACGGGTAGCCTAGCCGGCTCCCCCTGGCCTTTCTGAAAAAATTACGAGCCGATCCGGCTCTCAGGAATCCAAGACATGGGGCCGCCTTCCCCTGGCCGGCTGTCTCCCAGGCCGGCTATTGGAAGGCGGCCGACTTCAGCCCTCATGAAGAAAGCCGCGGGATGGCCGGCTCCGAGGAGCCGGCTATGAGAAGGCCGACTCCAAGGAGCCGGCTCCCAAAAATCGGTCAAGACCGTACCCCCGAAGTCTGCATCCACATAACGGCGATGTGACGGGGCGTGGCTACAGTGAAGCCTGCCACCCCCGAATCCCGGAGCGCGCCTGGCATAGTGCGCCTTACGGGTGGCCATGACCCGTCCAGCGCGGCACTGTTGCCACACTGACCCTGATGTCATCCACGACGGGCTACCAGTACGGCCCACGGGCGGTGGGCCCCTTAAGGCAGAGAGACACCTGAAGGTGGCCTGGCCTCCCCCAGTCGGCCCGAGACGGAGCCGGCTCTCTCCAGCCGGCTTGCCACCCCCTCGAAGGAGACGCCCCATTAAAGAGACAAGACGCAGTGAGGCTACAGTGGTCACCCGCCGGATGGTAGCACTGTAGCCATGCTTACCTCGGTGAAGCCCTCGTCACCAAGATTGAGCAACAGTAACTAGCCACCGACAAGGCCCTGGACAATGGGGCCTGCCTGTCGACCAGGGAGTCGGCAGCCGGCGGGACCCACCAGCCGGCGGGCCCCAGCAGCCGGCGCAGAAGCCGGAGAGCGAAGACACAGACGGCTGGGCCCCATGCCCAGCCGGATTACCATTGTACCCCCGGGGGATAGGCCTATATAAACCCCCCGGGACACCCATGCAAAGGGTTGATCCCTGCTAGTTTTAGACACCATGTAGGGAGGAGAAGAGAGCAAGCAGAGCCCTTCTTCCTCCTCTCGCCAAACAGCTCAAGGAGCATCGTGTAGCTACTTGTTCATCTAGTGATCATGCGGAGGCCCCGCAGAGCAGCAGTAGGGGTGTTATCTCCACGGAGAGCCCGAAAGCTGGGTAAGATTCACCGGCGTGCATGTCTTCGCCTCATCCCATTTCCAGGCACCGGCGATGTTTTACTGGCTCCCACAACGATAAGCCACCCACTGGCATATGTCGCACCTACCACCCGACAATAACCGTATTGCAATAAACATGATCCAATCATATTTATGCTCAACGCAAACACCAAATAACATTTATTTTAGGTTCAACACTAATCCCGAAGGTAAAGGGAGTGAGCGATGGTGATCTTATCAACCTCGGAATCACTTCCAACTCTCATCATCACCTCGCCCTTTACTAGTTTCTGTTTATTTTGCAACTCCTGTTTCGAGTTACTACTCTTAGCAACTGAACTAGTATAAAACACTGATGGGTTGCTATAAACACTAGTAAAGTACACATCAATAACATGTATATCAAATATACCTTTGTTCACTTTGCCATCCTTCTTATCCGCCAAGTATCTAAGGCAGTTCTACTTCTAGTGACCATTTTCTTTGCAGTAGAAGCACATAGTTTCAGGCTTGGGACTATCTTTGGGCTTCTTCATGGGAGTGGCAACTTTCTTGACATTCTTCTTGAAGTTCCCTTTCTTTCCCTTGCCCTTTTACTTGAAACTAGTGGTTTTGTCAACCATCAACATTTGATGCTTTTCTTGATTTCTACCTTCATCGATTTCAGCATCACGAAGAGCTCGGGAATTGTTTAAACCATCCCTTGCATATTATAGTTCATCACTAAGTTCTAGTAACTTGGTGATAGTGACTAGAGAACTTTATCAATTACTATCTTATCTGGAAGATTAACTCCCACTTGATTCAAGCAATTGTAGTACCCAGACAATCTAAGCACATACTCACTGGTTGAGCTATTCTCCTCCATCTTGTAGGCAACATATTGTCAGAGGTCTCATACTTCTCGACGCGAGCATGAGTATGAAATACGAATTTCAAGTCTTAGAACATCTTATATGTTTAGTGGCATTCAAAACGTTTTTGAAGTCCCGGTTCTAAGCCGTAAAGCATGGTGCACTAAACTATTAAGTAGTCATCATACTGAGCTTTGTCAAATGTCCATAACGTGTGCATCTGCTCCTGCAATAGGTCTGTCAGCTAGCGGTGCATCAAGGACATAATTCTTTTGTGCAGCAATGAGGATAATCCTCAGATCACGGACCAAGTCCGCATCATTGCTACTATCATCTTTCAACTTATTTTTTCTCTAGGAACGTATCAAAATAAACGGGGAGCTAAATCGCGAGCTATTGATCTACAACGTAGTTATGAAAATACTATGAGGACTAAGTTCATGATAAATTAAAGTTCAATTAATCAAATTACTTAAGAACTCCCACTTAGATAGACATCTCTCTAATCATCTAAGTGATCACGTGATCCATTTCAACTAAACCATGTCCGGTCATCATGTGAGATGGAGTAGTTTTAAATGGTGAACATCACTATGTTGATTCACGCTCGACCTTTCGGTCTCCAGTGTTCCGAGGCCATATCTGCATATGCTAGGATCGTCAAGTTTAACCCGAGTATTCCGCATGTGCAAAACTGGCTTGCACCCGTTATATGTGAACGTAGAGCTTATCACACCCGATCATCACGTGGTGTCTCGGCATGACGAACTGTCGCAATAGTGCATACTCAGGGAGAACACTTATACCTTGAAATTTAGTGAGAGATCATCTTATAATGCTACCGCCGAACTAAGAAAAATAAGATACATAAAGTATAAACATCACATGCAATCAAAATATGTGACATGATATGGCCATCATCATCTTGTGTCTTTGATCTCCATCTCCAAAACACCGTCATGATCTCTATCGTCACCGACATGACACCATGGTCTCCATCATCTTGATCTCTATCAACGTGTCGTCACATGGTCGTCTCACCAACTATTGGTTTTGCAACTATTGCTATCGCATAGTGATAAAGTAAAGCAATTATATGGCGCTTGCATCTTATGTAATAAAGAGACAACCATAAGGCCCCTGCTAGTTGCCGATAACTTTAACAAAACATGATCATCTCATACAACAATTTATAACTCATCACGTCTTGACCATATCGCATCACAACATGCCCTGCAAAAACAAGTTAGACATCCTCTACTTTGTTGTTGCAAGTTTTACGTGGCTACTATAGGCTGAGCAACAACCGTTCTTACCTACGTATCAAAAACCACAACGAGGTATAGTGATTGATTTTTGATCTTCAGAAAGAACCCTGTTTATTGATTCCGATTCATCTAAAGCTGGAGAAACAGACACCCACTAGCCACCTGTGTGCGAAGCACGTTGGTAGAACTAGTCTCGCGTAAGCGTACGCGTAATGTTGGTCTGGGCCGCTTCATCCAACAATGCCGCTGAATCAAGAATCAACTAGTGACGGCAAGCAATATGTATATACCCACGCCCACAACTCCTTTGTGTTCTGCTCGTGCATATAACATCTATGCATAGACCTGGCTCGGATGCCACTATTGGGGAACGCAGTAATTTCAAAAAAATTCCTACGCACATGCAACATCATGGTGATGCATAGCAACGAGAAGGGAAGAGTGTTGTCCATGTACCCTCGTAGACCGTAAGCAGAAGCATTATGACAACGTGGTTGATGTAGTTGTACGTCTTCACGATCCAACCGATCCTAGTACCGAAAGTCCGACACATCTGCGATCTGCACACGTTCAACTCGGTGACATTCCACGAACTCTCAATCCAGCTGAGTGTCGAGGGAGAGCTTCGTCAGAACAAAGGCGTGATGACGGTGATGATGATGCTACCGGAATAGGGCTTCACCTAAGCACCGCTACGATATGATCGAGGTGGATTATGGTGGAGGGGGGCACTATACAAGGCTAAGGGATCAATTATCAACTTGTGTGTCTATGGGGTGCCCCCTGGCCACGTATATAAAGGATGGAGGGAGGAGGAGGCCGGCCCTCATAGGGCGCGCCCAAAGTGTGGAGTCCTACTAGGACTCCCTAGTCCTAGTACGATTCCACCTCCCACATGGAATAGGAAAAAGGGAAGGGTGAAGGAGAAGGAAGGAAGGGGGAGCCCCCTTTCCCTAGTCCAATTCGGACCAATCCATGCGGAAGGGACGCGGCCACCCTTGAGGTCTTTCTCTCCTTTCCCGTATGGCCTATTAATGCCCAATACGAATTCCCGTATACCCAAATCACTCGGAACCTTTCCGATGTTCGAATATTGCCTTCCAATATATCGATATTTATGTCTCGACCATTTCGAGACTCCTCATCATGTCCTCGATCTCATCCGAGACTCCGAACAAACTTTGGTCATCAAATCACATAACTCATAATACAAATCATCACAGAACGTTAAGCGTGCGGACCCTACGGGTTCGAGAACTATGTAGACATGACCGAGACTCATCTTCGATCAATAACCAATAGCGGAACCTGGATGCTCATATTGGTTCCTACATATTATACGAAGATCTTTATCGGCCAAACCACATAACAACATCCATTGTTCCCTTTGTCATCGGTATGTTACTTGCCCGAGATTCGATCGTCGGTATCTCAATACCTAGTTCAATATCGTGACCGGCAAGTCTCTTTACTCGTTTCGTAATGCATCATCCCGCAACTAGCTCATTAGTCACATTGATTGCAAGGCTTATAGTGATGTGCATTACCGAGAGGGCCTAGAGACGGAGTGACAAATCCTAATCTCGATCTATGCCAACTCAACAAACACCATTGGAAACACCTGTAAAGCATCTTTATAATCACCCAGTTACTTTGTGACGTTTGATAGCGCACAAGATGTTCCTCCGGTATTCGGGAGTCACATAATCTCATAGTCAGAGGAACATGTACTACTAGGAAAAGGCGAATTAGTGGCGCACCTATTTTTGCCATTAATGGTGCACTACAGGTGCGCCACTATTATCACACCATTAGTAACAAAATAGTAATGGCGCACCTCTGGTGCGCTATTAGGTGCGCCATTACTATGCCTATCTGGTGCGCCATTACTATCTGACTTAGTAATGGCGCACCACATAGAAGTGCACCATTACTAACAATTTCTTTTCAATTTTTTTTTCAGAATTATTTTTCGTTTTTTTCTTAATCTCGGGTCACTATGGCTTAATCTCAGGTCAATATGCTTAATCTCAAGTCAAATCGCACTCCATGGTCAAACTTCCCGGAAGGTGGCCCATCCTCACACTAGTCCAGCCCGAGCACGCTTTAACTTCGCAGTTCTAGCCAACCCCAGCACCAGCTCACTTCACAGACACTTGTTGATATACCTATCATATCAATCCTATTAAACCTTGTTGATGTCTAGTACTTTGTTCATGTTCATGAGTGTGATGAAATTTTGAAAAAAATATTTCAAACTCTCGGTCATATTACGTATCATATTTTGAAAAAAAATCCAATTTTTTTAAACCAATTTTTTTCTGTTACTAGCTAGGTGCGCCACTAGTAAGTTTGAATTTTTTTCATTCCCCCCTCTAGATCTTAAAAGCCCCGTATCTTTCGTTCTGTTAGGTTTTTGGGGATTTTGAAGATGTTGAACATGTTCCCCTGGTTCAATTCGTATGTAACTTTTCGAGTAGAAGAATTTTCATATAAAAAACTTTTTAATCCGAGTTCGTATGCAAAAGTTATGCCCATTTTACTAAATTTCAGAGAGATTTTGCAAATAAAGTCGAAATTAATATTTGTAAATTTTCCCAACAACTAGACCACATATCACATGGGAAACTTATTCCCTTTTATTTTTTTGACATTTCCATCATTTTCTTTTATTTTTTTTAAACTGAAAAGGCGGTCCACTAGGGGGGTGGTGCATTTAGCACCAGGGTTACTAATGGCGCACCTGGTGTGTGGTGCGCCGTTACTAGTTTTGAAAAAAAATAAAAAAAAATTGTTAGTAGTGGCGCACCATGGCGCACTATCACTGGTGCGCCACTACTAATTTTTTTTTATTTTTTTTCAAAACTACTAATGGCGCACAGTGGGTGTGGTACGCCATTACTATGTCAACTAGTAATGGCGCACTATCACCTGGTGCGCCACTGCTAACAATTTTTTTTAGTTTTTTTTCAAAACTACTAATAGCGCACCACACACCAGGTGCGCCATTAGTAATATGTCAATAATGGCGCACCTGTATCTAGTGCGCCACTGCTATATAGCAGTGGCGCACCACATACATGGTGCGCCATTAATGTCCATATTAGCTATAGCCCTTTTCCTAGTAGTGATGTATAAGTCATGAAGAAAGCAGTAGCAATAAAACTGAACGATCATTATGCTAAGCTAACGGATGGGTCTTGTCCATCAGATCATTCTCTAATTATGTGATCCCGTTCATCAAATGACAACACATGTCCATGGCTAGGAAATGTAACCATCTTTGATTAACGAGCTAGTCAAGTAGAGGCATACTAGGGACACTCTGTTTGTCTATGTACTCACACATGTACTAAGTTTCCGGTTAATACAATTCTAGCATGAATAATAAACATTTATCATGATATAAGGAAATATAAATAACAACATTATTATTGCCTCTATTGCATATTTCCTTCAGAGGGCGGGGCGGCTGATCTGGTGGGACGACGAGATCGACGACGGATCCTCATTCGGTGCAGTGGATGAGGGACGGCGAGCTGTTGCGATGGACGACAAAGTCGGGGAAGAGTCTCCGACTGGGCGGCGGTTGGGAGGCCGATGGAGGAGCGTGGGGTTTCGTAGGTTTTGGCGGCCTGAGTGTGCAAATGGGAGGATTAAGGGGAAGGTAGGGGCGATCCATGGCTTAGGGACGCGCTTGTCCGAAATGTGGGGTAAGTTACTAGCGTACCCCCACCGTCTTTGACCACGTGACGTCGAGCTGGCATTTCCGGCTGAGGGGTAGAAGGGGGATTTCGCGTGTCTAGGCTGCAGGGCCGATTTCGGATGAGGAGGGAGTTTTCGCGCGCGTCGAAATTTTGAGATAACAAGGCGTGTCGTGGGTTGAAGAGGCGGGAGTTTCACAGCAGATGAGACAAAAGATATTCGAGCTTGAAAATTTCGGGATAACAAGGCGCGGATTCCACGTTCGGCAAAACAAACTTAACGTGTACAAAAAAACAATTCATACAAGACACAAGAGAGTCATAGCCCGTTTTACTATATTGCTATAAATTCCATTGAAAAACCTACAAGAAAAATGTAAAAAATCAGTAGAACCAGATTACCCTGTACAGTACCAAATCGATTTGCACTTCCCTCAACAACAACAAAAACAAATCAATTACCACCACATGAAAGAGTCATGTCCCTTTTTACATGACTACAAATGCCAGGATCTCGAATTTCAATTTCACGTTATGTTGAATTCGAATATATTGTTAGGTGACCTTGCGGTTTATATAATGGATGTAGTCCTACATTTTGATCTTCCATCATATATGAACATTTTACTCCACCCTATGAACATATATATTGTCTTCTACCATATGGACTAAATTTGAATCAATTTTCCTTATTTGAATATGATTGTTGTCAAGTTATACCATCATTTAAATATTATCTTGATAACAAAAAACATGCATATAGCAGTAATCATATTTCACTATGAACTACTGTTATGTCCGGGCAGACTTATGCCCGTAGGAGGCTCACCGGGCAGGCTTAGTTAGGGTCTTAGCCCACAAGTTATCTTAGTTTTATTTCACATCGTGGTTATATAAACAAGTTGTAAGACTCTTTTGAGAATTAAGCAACAAGACAATTCTATTCCCGTCTCCTAGAGGAGCCGGAAACCCTAAACCCTAGCCGCCACCTGCGTCCGTCGCCGCCGCCTCATCCGAAAGGACGACACCCTGCTGTCGGCCGCCGCGCAATCTCCCTCGCCCTCCTCCATCTTTTCCCTATAGGCTACGCCCTAGACCGGGTAGAACCCTAGCTCCTACCACCTCGGTATCAGGTAGCTCGCTTTCAACCACGTCTGCTCCACCACCAATTCCGCCGCTGCCCACCAGCACCGCTTCGCCGTCGCTCCTCGCCACGGTGCCGCTGGCCCTCCCCGATGCGCCGTTGGGCGCCACTGACGGTGCCTCCACCGGCCTGTCGCCGCCCCCCTCCACTGGTTCGCCACCTCCTTCCACCACGCCGCTGGTCTACTCCCTGACGGAGATGACGGGCGTCCTCAATGATCTCGTCACCACCGTCCAGGGCATCAGGCTATTTCTGGCCAGTCCGTATGGGCCGCTGCCGCCTCTGCCACTGACCGCCACCTCCGGACCGCCCACCCTGCCTTGGTACTCGGTACCCGCGGCGCTCGCCGGGGCCCAACCACCACTCCAGCAGCCGGCCGCTACCTCGCCACCGTGGCTGGTGCTGGCCCTCGCTGTGCTACCCACGCCTCCTGTGCCGGTCCAGCAGCAGTAACAACTGCTGCCAGCCGCTCCGCAGCCCAGCTCTGGGCACGGGCAGTCCGCGCTGGGAGGCCTCCCGATATAGCACGTCCACTTTCCGCCATCGCCGTCCCCGATTCCGGCCTGGCTGACCAGGACATCACCACCACCAGTCTACACGCAGGCCGGGGAACCACCGGTACCCATGCTGCAGTACGATGACCCGTCCAGCTCCGCAGGCCCCTACGCCGGCCACCCCACCATCGACCGGGCGCTGTAGTCATCGCTGCTCCGCACCACCGAGCCCGTCGGCCACGATGCTCCGACCTAGATGCCGCCACGGTTCGCCAAGATTGACTTTGCCACTTATGACGGCACGGAGGACCCCCTCAACTGGCTCAACCAGTGCGAGTAGTTCTTCCGGGGCAGCGCACACTCGTGTCAGATCGCACTTGGCTCGCCTCTTACCACCTCCGCAGTGCAGCATAGACATGGTACTGCGCCCTTGAGCAGGTCGAGGGCAGCATGCCCCTGTGGGAGAGCTTTCGCAAGATGTTCCTCCTTCACTTTGGGCCACCGATCCGTGGGAGCCGCCTCGCGGAGTTTGGCCGCCTACCCTTCACCACCACGGTATAGGACTTTGCCAACCGCTTCTAGGTCCTGCATGTCACACGCCGAGTGTGACGGCACTATAGCGGGCCGAGCTCTTCGTCGGAGGCCTTCGGGACCACATCCGTGTGGATGTCGAGCTGCGGGGGCCCCAGGACCTCCAGACGGCCATGTACTACACTCGGGCTTTCGAGCATCGCGCCCAGGCCTTGCAGCAGGTGACACCGACTCGAGGGGGCCGGCAGCCCCCCCCCCGACCGCACATGCGCCCCCAGCCACTCCACCAGCAGTCTCCCAGCCACGACGCGGCCTTTTCGTCGGCTCTCTCAGGCCGAGCAACTCGAGCGCCGCCGCCTGGGGCTTTGCTTTAACTGCGATGTGCCCTAAGCGCCGTGCCATGTCTTCCCGCGCCTCTTCTACTTGGAGACAGCCCACTACGTCGAGGAGGACACACTCGCTAACGGGATCGGCGACCCCGCCGCGGCGGAGCCCGCGCTGGCGCCTGCTCCAGCAACAGCACTCGTCGTCTCGCTCCATGCGCTGGCCAACATCCGAGATGAGCGGACTATACTCTTACCGGTGACGATTCACGGCGAGCACCTGGTGGCCCTCCTAGATACAGGCTCCACACATAACTTCCAGCCTGAGGCGACCATGCATCGCTTACCGCTTTAGCCGATAGGCGGGAAGCAACTTTGGGTCACAGTGGCTAACGGCGACCGCCTCCAGTGCCATGGGCTCGCACGAGACGTGCCCATCACTATCGGTGACGAGCACTTCACCATCACATGCACCGACATCAACTTTGGCTGCTTCGACTTTATCCTCAGTGTCGACTTTTTGCGGACTCTCGGCCCCATCCTCTGGGACTTCGACGCCCCGACGATGACCTTCTGGCGTCTCGGCTGCCGCGTCCGGTGGGAGGGCATTGGAGGCGCCTCGCCGGCGACGCCCAGATGGCCACGGCCACCCCCGAGGTCGAGCATCCTCTGTTGGATCACCTCCTGCAGCAGCACAACGACCTCTTCGCCGAGCCGCAAGGCCTTCCGCCGGCCCGGGTCTATGACCACCATATTCATCTTCTGTCAGGCTCGGCACCGGTGGCAGTCCGGCCCTACCGGTATCCTCAGTTGCAGAAGGACGAGCTGGAGCGGCAGTGCACGCTCATTCTCGCCCTAGGCATCATCCGGATCTCCACATCACCGTTCTCTGCGCCGGTCCTCCTTGTCCGCAAGTCAGACGGCACATGGCGTTTCTACATCAACTACCGCGCCCTTAATGCCCTCAGTCTCAAGGAAAAGGTTCCTATCCCAGTGGTCGATGACCTCCTGGACGAGCTGCATGGGGCGCGCTTCTTCACCAAGCTCGATCTCCGGTCGGGCTACCACCAGGTGCGCATGCACCCCGATGATATCGCCAAGATGGCGTTTCGGACTCATCACGGCCACTTCGAGTTCTTGGTCATGCCATTTGGTCTCTCCAACGCCCCAACACGTTTCAGGCTCTGATGAACGACGTCCTCCGCCCCTACTTGCGTCGGTTTGTGCTCGTTTTCTTTGATGATATTCTTATCTACAGTGCCTCATGGGCAGAGCATCTTCAACACGACGCCATCGTCTTCAATGAGCTTCGAGCGCACCATCTTCATCTTAAGCGCTCGAAGTGATCGTTCGGGACGCCTTCCGTTGCCTACCTCAGTCACGTCATCTCGGCCGAGGGGTGGGCCATGGATGCCGACAAGGTGGCGGCCGTCGACGCCTGGCCGATCCCGCATTCACCGCGGGCTCTTCGCGGGTTTCTTGGCCTCGCGGGGTACTACTGGAAATTTATTCGGGAGTTCGGCCTCATCGCATCCCTGCTCACGCGCCTGCTCTGTCGCGACGCTCTCGCCTGGGTTGAGGAGGCGACCATGGCGTTCGAGGCCCTCAAGGGGGCCCTCACGACGGGCCCCGTCCTGCAGATGCCTAACTTCGATCGGTCGTTCCTTGTCGACTGCGACGTCTCTGGTGCGGGGTTCGGCGTGGTCCTTCATCAAGGCGATGGACCTCTTGCCTTCTACAGAAGGCCCTTTGCCATGCACCATCTTAAGCTTGCGGCCTATGAGCACGAGCTCATTGGCTTGGTGCAGGCGGTGCGTCACTGACGGCCCTATTTGTCGGGTCGGTCTTTCTGGATCCGTACGGACCACTACAACCTCAAGTTCTTGCTAGACCAACGGCAGTCTACCGTGCCGCAGCACTAGTGGATCAATAAGCTCTTCGGCTTCGACTTCACCATCGAGTATTATCCGGGCCGCCTTAACACCGTCGCCAACGCCTTGTCTCGGCATGACGCCGACACCACTATCGGTGACTCTAAGGGAGCAGCGGTTTGTATCCGCTCGGGGCCCTCCTTCGCCCTCTTCGCCGACAACTATCGGGCGACCTCGGCCGCCCCGGACGCACTCCTCCTTCAGCAGCAGTTGGCCGCGGGCGAGCAGGAGGAGCCGTGGCGCCTCGCCGATGGGTTGCTCCTTCATGGGCGCCGGGTCTTCGTCCCCGCGCATGACGATCTCGGTCACCAGGTCCTGCTGCTGGCCCAGTCGGCGGGCCATGAGGGTGTGCAGAAAACCCTCCATCGTCTCCGCATCGACTTCTATATTCCAGGTGACTAGGCCTTGGTCCATGACTGGGTGTGCTACCTCTTGAGCACTGCGTTGGATTTCCCCGAAGAGGAGAGGATGATGCAACAAAGTAGCGTAAGTATTTCCCTCTGTTTTTGAGAACCAAGGTATCAATCCAGTAGGAGGCCACACACAAGTCCCTCGTACCTACACAAAAACAATAGCTCAACGCAACCAATGTGCTTAGGGGTTGTCAGTCCCTTCACGGTCACTTACGAAAGTGAGATCTGATAGGGATGATAAATAATATTTTTGGTATTTTTGGTATAGAGATGCAAAGTAAAAAGTAAAAGCAAAGTAAAAGCAAAGCAATAATAAAGTGATGGAGATTGATATGATGATAAAGAGACCTGGGGGCCATAGGTTTCACTAGTGGCTTCTCTCAAGAGCATAAGTATTCTCTGGTGGGTAAACATATTACTATTGAGCAATTGCCAGAATTGAGCATAGTTATGAGAATATCTAGGTATGATCATCTATATAGGCATCACGTCCGAGACAAGTAGACCGAAATGATTCTGCATCTCCTACTATTACTCCACTCATCGACCGCTATCCAGCATGCATCTAGAGTGTTAAGTTAAAAACAGAGTAACGCCTTAAGCAAGATGACATGATGTAGAGGGATAGTTTCATGCAATATGATAAAAAAACCATCTTGTTATCCTCGATGGCAATGATACAATACGTGCCTTGCTGCCCCTTCTGTTACTAGGAAAGGACACCGCAAGATCAAACCCAAAGCTAAGCACTTCTCCCATGGCAAGAACAACCAATCTAGTAGGCCAAACAAAACTGATAATTCGAAGAGACTTGCAAAGATAACCAATCATACATAAAAGAATTCAGAGAAGATTCAAATATTATTCATAGATAGACTTGATCATAAACCCACAATTCATTGGTCTCAACAAACACACCACAAAAAGAAGATTACATCGAATAGATCTCCACGAGAGAGGGGGAGAACATTGTATTGAGATCCAAAAAGAGAGAAGAAGCCATCTAGCTACTAGCTATGGACCCGTAGGTCTGAAGTAAACTACTCACACTTCATCGGAGAGGCTTGGATGATGATGTAGAAACCCTCCGTGATCGATGCCCCCTCCGGCGAAGCTCCTGAACAGACCCCAAGATGGGATCTCATGGATACAGAAAGTTGTGGCGGTGGAATTAGGTTTTTGGCTCCGTCTCTAATCGTTTGGGGGTACGTGGATATATATAGGAGGAAGAAGTATGTCGGTGGAGCTTCGAGGGGGCCACGAGGCAGCGGGCGCGCCCTAGGGGGGGCGCCCTCCACCCTCGTGACCGCCTCATGGCTTTCTTGACGGAGGGTCCAAGTCTCCTGGAACTTATCTGACGAGAAAATCACGTTTCCGAAGGTTTCATTCCGTTTGGACTCCGTTTGATATTCCTTTTCTTCAAAACCCTAAAACAGGAAAAAAAACAGCAATTCTGGGATGGGCCTCCGGTTAATAGGTTAGTCCTAAAAATAATATAAAAGTGGATAGTAAAGCCCAATAATGTCCAAAATAGTAGATAATATAGCATGGAGCAATCAAAAATTATAGATATGTTGGAGACGTATCAAGCATACCCAAGCTTAATTACTGCTCGTCCTCGAGTAGGTAAATGATAAAAATAGAATTTTTGATGCGGAGTGCTACTTGGCATAATTTCAATGTAAATATTCTTAATTGTGGTATGAATATTCAGATTCAAAAGATTCAAGACAAAATTTCATGTTGACATAAAAATAATAATACTTCAAGCATACTAACAAAGCAATTATGTCTTCTCGAAATAACATGGCCAAAGAAAGCTATCCCTACAAAATCATATAGTCTGGCTATGCTCTATCTTCACCACACAAAGTATTTAAATTATGCACAACCCTGATGACAAGCCAAGCAATTGTTTCATACTTTTGACATTTTCAAAACTTTTTCAATCTTCACGCAATACATGAGCGTGAGCCATGGATATAGCACTATAGGTGGAATAGAGTGGTGGTTGTGGAGAAGACAAAAAAGGGGGAAGATAGTCACACATCAACTAGGTGTATCAACGGGCTATGGAGATGCCCATCAATAGATATCAATGTGAGTGAGTAGGGATTACCATGCAACGGATGCACTAGAGCTATAAGTATATGAAAGCTCAACAAAAGAAACTAAGTGGGTGTGCATCCAACTCGCTTGCTCATGAAGACCTAGGGCATTTTGAGGAATCCCATCATTGGAATATACAATCCAAGTTCTATAATGAAAAATTCCCACTAGTATATGAAAGTGACAGAATGAGAGACTCTCTATCATGAAGATCATGGTGCTACTTTGAAGCACAAGTGTGGTAAAAAGATAGTAACATTGTCACTTCTTTCTTTTTTTATTTGGGCCTTCTCTTTTTTATGGCCTCTTTTTTTCATCCGAAGTCTCATCCCGACTTGTGGGGGAATCATAATCTCCATCATCCTTTCCTCACTTGGGACAATGCTCTTAGAATGATGATCATCACACTTTTTATTTTTCTTACAACTCAAAAATTACAAGTCGATACTTAGAACAAGATATGACTCTATATGTATGCCTCCGGTGGTGTACCGGGATATGCAATGAATCAAGAGTGACATGTATGAAAGAATTATAAACGGTGGCTTTGCCACAAATACAATGTCGACTACATGATCATGCTAGCAATATGACAATGATGGAGTGTGTCATAATGAACGGAACGGTGGAAAGTTGCATGGCAATATATCTCGGAATGTCGATGGAAATGCCATGATAGGTAGGTATGGTGGCTATTTTGAGGAAGGTATTTGGTGGGTGTACGATACCGGCGAAAAGTGTGCCATATTAGAGAGGCTAGCAAAGGTGGAAGAGTGAGAGTGCGTATAATCCATGGACTCAACATTAGTCATAAAGAACTCATATACTTATTGCAAAAATCTAGGAGTTATCAAAGCAAAGTATTACGTGCATGCTCCTAGGGGGATAGATTGGTAGGAAAAGACCATCGCTCGTCCCCGACCGCCACTCATAAGGAAGACAATCAATAAATAAATCATGCTCCGACTTCATCACATAACGGTTCACCATATGTGCATGCTACGAGAATCACAAACTTTAACACAAGCATTTCTCAAATTCACAACTACTCAACTAGCATGACTCTAATATCACCATCCTCATATCTCAAAACAATCATCAAGTATCAAACTTCTCATAGTATTCAACACACTCATAAGAAAGTTTTTACTAATCTTGTATACCTAGTATATTAGGATTATTTAAGAAAATTACCATGCTATTTAAGACTCTCAAAATAATCTAAGTGAAGCATGAGAGGCCAATAGTTTCTCTAAAACAAATCCACCGCCGTGCTCTAAAATATATCAGTGAAGCACTAGGGCAAAATTATATAACTCAAAAGATATAAGTGAAGCACATAGAGTATTCTATCAAATTCCAAATTATGTATGGCTCTCTCGAAAGGTGTGTACAGCAAGGATGATTGTGGTAGACTAACAAGCAAAGACTAAAATTATAAAATACGCTCCAAGCAAAACACATATCATGTGGTGAATAAAAATATAGCTCCAAGTAAAGTTACCGATAGAAGTAGACGAAAGAGGGGATGCCTTCCGGGGCATCCCCAAGCTTTGGCTTTTAGGTGTCCTTAGATTATCTTGGGGGTTCCATTGGCCTATACAATCTTAGGCTCTTGCCACTCCTTGTACCATAATCCATCAAATCTTTACCCAAAACATGAAAACTTCACAACACAAAACATAAAGTAGAAAACTCGTGAGCTTCGTTAGCGAAAGAAAATAAAAGAACACTTCAAGGTACTGTAATGAACTCATTATTTATTTATATGGGTGTTATACCTACTGTATTCCAACTTCTTTATGGATTATAAACTATTTTACTAGCCATAGATTCATCAAAATAAGCAAACAACACACGAAAAACAGAATCTGTCAAAAACTGAACAATCTGTAGTAATCTGTAGCTAGCGCAAGATATGAAACCCCAAAAATTATAAAATAAATTGATGGACGTGAGTAATTTACCTATTAATCATCTTCAAAAAGAATTAACCTAAATAGCACTTTCAAATAAAAATGACAGCAGTTCTCATGAGCGCTAAAGTTTCTGTTTTTTACAGCAAGTTCAACAAGACTTTCCCCAAGTCTTCCCAACGGTTCTACTTGGCACAAATACTAATTAAACACAAAAAACACAAACAAAACATAGGCTAAATAATTTATTTATTACTAAATAGGAGCAAAAATCAAGGAATAAAAATAAAATTGGGTTGCCTCCCAACAAGCGCTATCGTTTAACGCCCCTAGCTAGGCATAACAAGCAAGAATAGATCTAGGTATTGCCATCTTTGGTAGGCAATCCATAAGTGGCTCTCATGATAGATTCATATGGTAATTTTATTTTATTTCTAGGGAAGTATTCCATGCCCTTTTTTAATGGAAATTGGAATCTAATATTCCCTTCCTTCATATCAATAATTGCACCAACCGTTCTAAGGAAAGGTCTACCGAGAATAATAGGGCAAGAAGGATTGCAATCTATATCAAGAACGATAAAATCTATGGGCACATAATTCCTATTTGCAATAATAAGAACATAATTAATTCTTCCCATAGGTTTCTTAATAGTGGAATCCGCAAGATGCAAGTTTAGAGAGCAATCATCAAAATCACGGAAATCTAACAAATCACACAACGTTTTGGGAATAGTAGACACACTAGCACCCAAATCACACAAAACATAAAACTCATGATCTTTAATTTTAATTTTAATAGTTGGTTCCCATTCATCATAAAGTTTTCTAGGGATAGAAACTTCCAATTCAAGTTTTTCTTCATAAGATTGCATCAAGGCATCAACGATATGTTTAGTAAACGCTTTATTTTGACTATAAGCGTTAGGAGATTTTAGCACGGATTGCAACAAGGAAATACAATCAATCAAAGAGCAATTTTCATAGATAAATTCCTTGAAATCCATAACAGTGGGTTTATCAATATCTAGGGTTTTAATTTCTTCAATCCCACTTTTATCAAATTTAGCATCAAGATCAAAAGATTCACAATTATTGGAACGCCTTCTAGGTAAAGGTGGATCATATGCAGTCCCATCATTATCAAGATTCATATTGTAAAACAAAGATTTAATAGGGGACACATCAATAACTTTTAGATCTTCATCATTATTTTCATAGGAATCCGGTTTAGCGACCATCTTATTGACTAAGGTAGCTTGCATATCCGAGATTTCAGCAATTAATTTTTCAAGACGAGCAATTTGGGATCTTATACCATCAAATTCTTTAGACATATCATCGAGCTCTTTATTCATATAATTCATGAAACTTTTTTGTTCCTTAAGCTCATTTCTAAAGAAATTATTATGCTCAAATTGCAAAACCATAAACTTCCTGACGTTGTTTTCGATCTCCTCTAACCTTTTAAGGTGAAGATCATCAAATCTAGTAGACCCATCGCGACAACAAGCAAACTAACACACAAGCAAAAGAGGCAAATAGAGAAAGAGAGGGCGGATAGAGAGAGAGAGGGCGAATAAAACGACAAGGGTGATTTGGGGGGAGAGGAAAACGAGAGGCAAATGGCAAATAATGTAATGCAGGAGATAGGGATTGTGATGGGTACTTGGTATGTTGACTTTTGCACAGACTCCCCGGCAACGGCGCTAGAAATTCTTCTTGCTACCTCTTGAGCACTGGGTTGGATTTCCCCGAAGAGGAGAGGATGATGCAGCAAAGTAGCGTAAGTATTTCCCTCAGTTTTTGAGAACCAAGGTATCAATCCAGTAGGAGGCTACACGCAAGTCCCTTGTACCTGCACAAAACAAATAAATCCTCGCAACCAATGCAAATAGGGGTTGTCAATCCCTATAGGGCCACTTACGAGAGTGAGATCTGATAGCTCAACGCAAGTCCCTTGTACCTACACAAAAACAATAGCTCAACGTAACCAAGCCGCTTAGGGGTTGTCAGTCCCTTCACAGTCACTTACGAAAGTGAGATCTAATAGAGATGATAAATAATATTTTTGGTATTTTTGGTATAGAGATGCAAAGTAAAATCAAAGTAAAAGCAAAGCAATAATAAAGTGATGGAGATTGATATGATGATAAAGAGACTCAGGGGCCATAGGTTTCACTAGTGGCTTCTCTCAAGAGCATAAGTATTCTACGGTGGGTAAACAAATTACTGTTGAGCAATTGACAGAATTGAGCATAGTTATGAGAATATCTAGGTATGATCGTGTATATAGGCATCACGTCCGAGACAAGTAGACGGAAACGATTCTGCATCTACTACTATTACTCCACTCATCGACCGCTATCCAGCATGCATCTAGAGTATTAAGTTAAAAACAGAGTAATGCCTTAAGCAAGATGACATGATGTAGAGGGATAGTTTCATGCAATATGATAAAAAACCCATCTTGTTATCCTCGATGGCGACGATACAATACATGCCTTGCTGCCCCTTCTGTCACTGGGAAAGGACACCGCAAGATCGGACCCAAACCTAAGCACTTCTCACATGGCAAGAACAACCAATCTAGTAGGCCAAACCAAACTGATAATTCGAAGAGACTTGCAAAGATAACCAATCATACATAAAAGAATTCAGAGAAGATTCAAATATTATTCATAGATAGACTTGATCATAAACCCACAATTCATCGGTCTCAACAAACACACCGCAAAAAGAAGATTACATCGAATAGATCTCCATGAGAGAGGGGGAGAACATTGTATTTAGATCCAAAAAGAGAGAAGAAGTCATCTAGCTACTAGCTATGGACCCGTAGGTCTGAAGTAAACTACTCACACTTCATCGGAGAGGCTTTGATGATGATGTAGAAGCCCTCCGTGATCGATGCCCCCTCTGGCGGAGCTCCAGAACGGGCCCCAAGATGGGATCTCGTGGATACAGAAAGTTACGGCGGTGGAATTAGATTTTTGGCTCCGTCTTTGATCGTTTGGGGGTACGTGGATATATATAGGAGAAAGAAGTACGTCGGTGGAGCTTCGAGGGGCCCACGAGGCAGGGGGCGCGCCCTAGGGGGGTGCGCCGTCCACCCTCGTGACCGCCTCGTGGCTTTATTGACGGAGGGTCCAAGTCTCCTGGATCTTATCTGATGAGAAAATCACGTTTCCAAAGGTTTCATTCCGTTTGGACTCTGTTTGATATTCCTTTTCTTCGAAACCCTAAAACAGGCAAAAAACAACAATTCTGGGCTGGGCCTCTGGTTAATAGGTTAATCCCAAAAATAATATAAAAGTGGATAATAAATCCCAATAATGTCCAAAACAGTAGATAATATAGCATGGAGCAATCAAAAATTATAGATACATTGGAGACGTATCAGGGTGCGGTCTTGTGTGACATGCCAGCGTAACAAGACGGTGACGCTACGGCCAGCTAGTCTGCTCCAGCCATTGGAGGTGCCGTATCAGGTCTGGGCGGACATTTCCATGGACTTCATCGAGGGCCTCCCCAAGGTGGGCGGCAAGTCGGTCATTCTCACGGTGGTCGACCGCTTCTCCAAGTATGCTCACTTCATCGCGTTCGGTAATCCCTACACGGCAGCATCCGTGGACCGGGCCTTCTTCGACGACATCGTCCGCCTCCATGGGTTTCCCTCTTCGATCGTCAGTGATCGAGACCCCGTATTCACAAGGTATGTGTGGCACGATCTCTTTCGGATGGTAGGCGTGAAGCTCCACCTGAGCACGGCCTTCCACCCTCAGACGAATGGTCAATCCGAGGTCGTCAACAAGATGATTGCCATGTACATTGTGTCATAGGTGATCGTCCTCGTGCCTAGGTGGACTGGCTCTCGTGGGCGGAGTACTGCTACAACACCTCCTATCACTCCGCCCTAGGCACTATGCCATTTGAGGTGGTTTACGGCCGGCTGCCCCCGGCGATCCTCCCTGTTGATCCGGCCACGGCTCAGACCGAGGCGGCCAGTGATCTTATGCGGAGCCGTGACAAGATGCTCGCGGAGGTCCAGCAACGCCTCCTTCAGGCCCAGCAGCTGGCCAAGCAGTACTAGGAGGGCCACCATCGCGAGGAGGAGTTCGCGGGGGCGATTGGGTGTGGCTGCGTCTTCTTCACTGTTCTACGCAATCACTGGACCCACACGCGAATAAGAAGTTGGGTCCTCGTTATGCGAGTCCCTTTGTTATCCTGGAGCGCATCGGGAAGGTGGCTTACTGCCTTCAGCTTCCGGCTGGTGCGCGTATCCATGATGTCTTCCATGTGGGGTTGCTCAAGCCTTTCCGTGGGGATCCACCTGCGGCTCCTCCTGCACTTCCTCCGACCATCGACGACCATCTTCTTCTAGGATTGGAGAAGGTCTTGCAGGCCCAGCTCCGTCGTGGAGTGTGGTACGTATTGATTAAGTGGGCAAGGCTTCCGGCGGAGGAATCCACTTGGGAGCAGGGCGAGGAGTTCCGCCAACACTACCCCGACTTCTAGCTCAAGGACTAGTTGTTTGCGCAGGCGGGGAGAGATGTTATGACCGGGAAAACTTATGCCCGTAGGAGGCCCACCGGGCAAGCTTAGTTAGGGGCTTAGCCCACAAGTTATCTTAGTTTTATTTCACATCATGGTTATATAAACAATTTGTAAGACTCTTTTGAGAATTAAGCAATAAGACAATTCTATTGCCCGGCTCCTAGAGGAGCCGGAAACCCTAAACCCTAGTCGCCACCTGTGTCCGCCGCCACCACCACATCCATAAGGACGGCGCCTTGCCGCCGGTTGCCGCGCAATGTCCCTCACCCTCCTCCATCTTTTCCCTACAGGCTACGCCCTAGACCGGGTAGAACCCTGTGGCACCCCGGCTCAGAGAAACCGGAACGCCCCGTATTCCAGCCCAGAGATCGAGGAGAAGTCTCTGGAATACGGCACTGCTTGACATAGAACAAATCATCTCTCATTACAAGAATAATAATTACACGGGTCTGATGTTACAATGATCACATCGGCATGGCGACACTACGCCTGCGATACTACACTTGCTCTATGCTAGCAGCGGAACATCTCGTAACAGCGGAACAACGATGAAGGTGGTGAACTCCACTCCACAGGGACTCTGGCCGGGACACGATCTAGCTCGCATGAACGGAAACCACGACAAGCAATCAAGCAATCACGGCATCACCTGCAATATGGCATGACACGCCAGGTTAGTACATTGAATGTACTTGCAAGGTCACAACAACCATAAACATCAGGGAAAGACAATAACATAGCATCAACAGGTTAATTAATTAGCAACTACCATGATGAAGCAACTACTAAGCATGAGATAAACTAATACAATGTTGATACATCACCATCTCAGATCTCCATAACCATATCTCTCTTCGCTAACCGGCCAAGCAATATACCCTCTCGATCAACTCATGATCGAAACCATACGATGATCTTTCCGGCGATCACTACCATGACCAACACTTGGTCTCAAACTGTGATCTTTCCGGCGATCACAACCATGACCAACACTTGGTCTCCAACCTCATCATCAACATCCTGCCAATCTGTACTGCTCAACATATCAACTATAAATCACCTATAAGTCATTCCGTCATGTGAGTGTTGATTGAACGGTGGGACCTAGTACGGACGCTACTATCGATACATTAAATACACTCTGCAGAGGTAGCACACTGTACCCACACCACAGAACCCATGGCCTCGTACTCCCATTCGGGTGGACCAACGGCGTTCCAACAAAACTGGTCTACTGCCATGACGCTCTCCCGGCCACTCCGACCCACTCCCAACTGGGCTAGTCCTGGGTGGCCCCGTGTCTACCAAAGACACCCCGACCACCGTCATGGTCAAAACACTCCCACTCGGGGACACTCCCGCTCAGGGACACGCGCGCAAAATCCAACTACGGGCACACAAGGTTATGTCTGCTTACCGGGCCAGGGTACGCACGCCCGTAACCTTCCCTAGTTGGAGGCACCGGCGAGAGGCACGACAATAGACCGCATTAGGGCCTTCCCATAAAGGCAAATGTGGTTGCACTGGAAAAGCCCGGATCGGCGGCACCTGACCAACTTAGTGACGGAATCTATCCCCAAAAATATAACTATGGTAACTGCTACTCCAATATCAACTATAAAACTATAATCCAAATCATAGCAATATCCAACAAATAATCCAAGCATAATATCATCATCTCAAAATACTCCAAGAGTAGCACAACACTACTGTCATGATGAATCCGAAAACAATACTCCTAGTACTCCAATAACAAGAATAAAGCTATTCGGCTAAGATCCATATGTAAACATCATCTCCAAAAATAATACTCCATGTAACAGAACATCAACTAGCATCATGAAAATAATCATACTAACCACTAATAATCCAAAGGCAGCATGATATCCAAAGTAATACTCCAAAATATAATGACAGGTACCATCATGAAAATAATAATACTAACCACTAATAATCCAAAGGCAGTATGATATCCAAAGTAATACTCCAAAATATAATGACAGGTACCATCATGAAAATAATCATACTAACCACTAATAATCCAAAGGCAGTATGACATCCAAAGCAAATACTCCAAAAATATCATACCCAACACCACCATCATAACATAAGCCACTAATAATCCAATGGCAACATGTCGACCACATAAGCTGCAAAATAAAAGTCCTAGAACTCCAAGCAACATCATGGCAATAACCAGATCAAAATACAACTCCGAGAAATTGCCATGCACAAAGTCATGTAGCTAAAGCAATATTTTAAATGAGTTTACATAATTTAAACCATGTCACTTCATTTCAATCATGCAATTGGAGGGTGTGGCTTGCCTGGGGTGGAAGTGCGAGAAACTCGCGGAAAGGATTGCCAGAAAACGTACTCTCTCGGAGGGGGCTGAATAAGGGCAGGGGCAAAATGGTCATTTTTAGAATGTCAAAACATGGTGAAAATGGTTCCATCAAAACGGGTTTGATGAAACGAAGAAGTGGGCTTTGGAATCACCTCATTTGGAGTTGTGGTTAAAAAGATATGAGGTGTTTTCTGCGAGGGACCCATATGTATTGAAAAACTTCAAAATCTGGGCCTGGACAGAAAAACAGAAAGCGCCTTCGGGTTGAATAAGTTTTCTATAACAGAAAACGCCTTTTTAGCCGCAGAAGAGAGGAATACGCTTTCCAAAAGGGAAAACATAGTTTAGATAAAAGAAAGAAGAATACGCTTTCGTTGGAAGAAAACGTACTCTGGGAAATGCATTTCCATTTAACCACGTGGATAGTGGCGGGGGTGGGCATGGGTCACTGACGTGCGGGTCCCACGGGGCGGGGCCTGTCACTTATCCACGTTGACCGACCAGGTCAACGCGTAGAGGCGGGACCGGGTGGGTGCGGCTGACGGGTGGGGTCAGGGAGGAGGAGCGGGGCCCGCCTAGCTCCTGTCTCCTTCTTCCTCCCGCTGGCCCGACCGAAGCAGAGGAGGGGCAGGGGAGAGGCGACACCGGTGACTGCCCCGACGGCTCTGGCAGTCCCCGGCTGTGCTAAGGCCACCGACGAGACCAGCGAGGAGCGACGCATCCATCTGGGCACGCTGCGGGCGCCAGGGAGGGATGGAGCACGAGGTGGCCGTGGCAACAGAGAACCGGGCAGCGGCCGATCCTGGGGGAAGTGCGGCCACGCCTACTCCGGCGACTAGGCGAGGGGATGGGGAGGCTAGGGGTAGTGGAGAGGCCTCTAGTGGCGACAGAACGATAAGGGAGTGCTCGGTTCAGCCGAATTTAAGCAGAGGCTGACGGTGAGGCTTCGGCCATGGGAGGGGCAGGAGAGGCTCTCCGGCTCCGTTGACTGGCCGGGGAGGTCTAGGGGAGAGTAGTGAGGCTGCTGGTGTGCTCGAACGGCTCGGGGGAGGCCTATATATAGCCGCGGTGTGCCGAGGGGTGAGCGGACGCGGTGACGCGTGTGCCGTCGCGCTGGCGCGATGTAACATCCCAAATTTTTAAATTTGGAATATTAGATCATCATTGCATATCATATTTTATTGCTTTTGGGCCTGATCCAGAAATTCTACGCAACTCTCAAGGACCCACGGAGAGAGTTGGGGATTTCGTTATTTTCATATTTGAGTTTTCTCAAATTTTGAAAATAGGATCATTTGATTTTATTTATTTTATCTTCAATTATTTCAATTATAAAAATAAGTGAGAGGGAATAAAATGACTTTCTGAAAATAAAGAAATATTGAGGATTTAAAAAAATCAAATAAGATTTTATTTTGGAGTTTTTCGCTGTTTTATTTGAATTTAGGAAAAATGCGCGTTTTACAAAATTGTATTTAGGCCCCAAATAAATGTTCACTTTGTCCGGTTTGATTTTAGAAGTCGGGGAAAATTTGTTTCTGGATTTTTGGAGTCCATTTAGTATTTCTTTTCTTTCTTTTTCTGCACGTCAAATTATTTAAAAAACGGACCAACCTAACCGGGCCGTGTCCGACTAGGACACTTGGCCTCCTAGCTCGACAGGCTTTATAAGCCGCAGCCCAGCCCCGGGCCAAAGGTAGCCGCCGTTGTCCTCGGTTTTCGCAAAGAAAACCGATCGTTTTTTTTTGAAACCTAGATCTATTTTTTTAGATCCGGTTCGGTCTATTTTTGTCGGTTTAGTTGTTTAGCGAACTACCACTTTTTCGTTCGTTTTAATGAACAGTATTCGTCGTTTAGCCGCAGACAGCGAACGTTCGTTCGTTAGCATGTTCGCCGTTTTTCTTTTTCTCGGATTTTCCCGTGATTATTTCTGATCGCGATTTCTGATCCGATTTTTGTTTTAGTTTAACTTTTTGTTCGTTTATCGGAATCAGGCGATTCAAGCGCTTTCGTCTCGAAACCCTCTTTCCGTTTAACTAACTCAAACAAGTTTTTGCTTCTGTAAAATTTGACTTAGATCCAGATTAGTAAATGAAGCTTGTTTCTTTCGCCGTTTGCTTTCCGTCGTTTCGTTTGATTTGTTTCTTTTTCCAAACCGGAGTTCATAAGTTGAAATTTCTGGTTAGATCTCTTATTTGAGTTTTACCTGTGCATTAGATCAGTACTTATTGTATGCTTGTTTGTTTGTTTTCGTTAGAGTACCCGGAGTGCGCCGCTTGGTACATCGAATTTCTAGGTTTCGTGGATCATCAGCAAGGCAAGTAACACTTGGATCATACCTCTTACTACCCAGTTTTATTGCATTAGATCAATCCACAAACATTTGCATGAATAGGATCTGATTAATATGTGGGTTTTGGGAAGTATATAAGGTAGTACCTATTACCTATTTTATAATCAAACCCTTGGGAGTTACTTCTACGTTTGCTTATATTGCCATGCTATGCTTGTAGAGATGGATTGGGTTTGAGTGTATCCATGACATATGTGAGATTCTTAATTAATGGTTCAACTTAAGGTGGAAACTTAAATACACATCTGGGTAGATTGAGGCACCTGGGTATTCCAGCGATTGCCTGTTTTTCTTTATGGACCGCCACCCAGGCTCAAAGGGATCGTGAGATTATTCATTCTAGAAACTTCCGTGTGCAGCCACAAGCTACTATGGGATCTAGCATAGTTGATTAAGTCATGCGAACTCTTATAGTGGTAGACTAGCAGATGTAGGGGAAAGTAGGTGTAACGGTCTTCCCGATCGTAAGGTGCTAGCGCTTCTGAAAGACTATCTCTCGGTCATCCGTTTTCTCAAACACCATGTAGTGCGAGAATCCCAATGGAGGAGATCGAGTCTTGTGGGGAAAAGTGCGCAAACCTTTGCAGAGTGTATAAACTAATCATGGTTAGATGTGTCCTCGGTTATGGACAGTTTTGAGTATCTAGTACTTGGATTATCATGTGAATCTCATCATGTGACTTTAATTAATTTTGTTGGGTTCTAATGTTGATGTTTAATTGGGATTGAGAGGGCGTCTACACTCTCAATGTTTAACAACCACCATGATAGTTAAATAAAATGTATTCCTTTGCAGTAGGGAAAAACTGGCTTTACGCAAAACTATAACCATAGAGCTTTCCACCAGCCATATATGCATGTAGTATAGCCTATTCTATTCACTATTCTCTATGTGTTAGTTGCCAGCATATTCCATGTGCTGACCCGTTTTCGGGCTGCAACATTCATTTTGCAGACTTTTCAGACGACGAGTAAGGTGCCTTTAGGTCGTGGTTCTATACTCAGTGATGCCGTTGGAGTTGATGGACTCACTTATCTTCCAAGCCTTCCGCTGTTATCGTTATTAGATGGCCTTAAGCCATATTTATTGTAATAAGTTCTCTTTTGAGACATTCGATGTAATAAGTGTGTGATTGCTACTCTGTTATAAATCCTTCAAGTACTGTGCATGTCAGCATTACTGATCCAGGGATGACACTGAAGCACAGAGATCGGACTATTTGAGGTCTGGTCGCTACAAGATGGTATCAGAGCACATGCTGACTATAGGACACGACCACTAAGCTAAAAGCCCTAGATCACTACTCACTCTTCTCATTTCTGACTCCTCATCTATTCTACTCTTTTAGGATGGCGGATGCAAGGAACAAGTTCACGCAACCGAATGAAGATACACCCTTTGGACGTCACTTGAAGGAAGTCACTAGATACCTGAACATCAGAGTACCAAGCTTCACCGGGACCTACAACACCACTTTACCTGAAGAGGAACGCTGGATGATTCAAGTTCAAGTTCCAGGAAGGACGTTCATGCCTGTCACTGAGCCCATAGAGTTTTCCTTTGATGCACCAACCTGGAGTCTAGGAAAGAGCATGGCAGCCCACATCACTATGGGGCGCATTGGAGAAGTTTACCACAAGGATCTCAAGGATACTATCTACCATATTTGTGGGCGCCGAGATGAGCAACGGGAGATGAACAGCACCAGGAAGGATAGATCAATTGTAGCTTTCATCCAGGAGTTAAACCAGCACATTCGATGCCAGGAGAACTAGATGTGCACAGGCATGATAGACCTGAAAAAGGCCATGACCAAGATCACGGAGCTGGAGGAAGAACTCAAGTCTACACGCGATGGATATGTGGAGGAAATAGCAACACTAGTGGAGAAGAATGATGATCTGAATAAGAAGCTAAAAGTGTTCATGGGATTTCCCGCAACTGGAGGAGAAGATGATTGCACTTGTCCAGAGAACTACATCATCATCGACGACACCGACTCGGACCTAGACGATAGCGATGATGACTATGTTGATGAGGCTGGAGCAGATATCATGGAGTCTTCATCGGAGTAGTTTTTCTAGTCGACCACCATATCAGTAGTAGTATTCTCCCATGTATCTAGTATAGCCCGAGCACTTTTGTAACGATAGATAGACCGTTGTATGCCCTTGTTTGATTGAATGAAGTGATTTTGTTTGCATTTGCCTCATGTGCATATGGGTAGTGTTTTCTCTCTAGACCTCGTTCTATCTTATATTCTCATCTTTTCTAAACCTATCAGATGCCTCCGAGACGTGACAATGGATTTGCATTTCCATCAGAGCTCACTCAGTTGATCCAGCAGTAGAATACGTTGATGAAGTTGCTAGTCCAGAATCAAAATCAGGGGACCAACAACAACAACCCACCACTGCCACCACCTGTCGATCACTTAACCCATTTTCTTAGGCTGAATCCGTCGGTGTTCTCTAGTAGCACCGAGCCTATAGTAGCAGATGATTGGCTCCGCGAGATTGGAAGGGACTCAACCACTATAGGATGTACTGATGTTGAGAAGGTGTGCTTTGCCGCACATCAGTTGGATGGACTAGCAACATCATGGTGGGAGAATTACACTATCACCTACCCTATAGCCACGGTGACATGGGACCAATTTCAGCAGGCTTTCTGTACTGCCCATGTTTCAACAGGAGCTATGGCCTTGAAGAAGCGTGAGTTTTGCAACTTGCACCAAGGAGGACGGACCTTTGGCCAGTACGTGGATGACTTTAGTAAGCTAGCATGTTATGCCCTAGATGACGTTGCTACGGATGCAACTAAGCAGGAGAAGTTTCTGGAAGGTTTGAATGATGAGTTGAGCATGCAGTTGATGGTAGCAACTTTCAACAACTACCAGGAGTTGGTAGATCGTGCTCTTATGATTGAAGGGAAGCAGCAATAGATTGAGAACCGCAAGAGGAAGTATGGACAAGGGAAGTACAATTCTGGAGCTCATCAGAAGCCACGTTTTACCCCGAAATCAGGAGGACATTTCCAGCATACCCATGGAGGAGGTAGCTCGCACAATCATAATGTCCCCAAGAATGGTAATGGGAATGGAGGAAGCAACAGCCAGAATCGTACCAACCCATCAACACCAGCCAAGAGAGACGTGCGCCAAGTCACTTGCTATAAATGCCAGAAGACTGGACATTACGCCAATGAATGTCCTGAAGCCCAGAATGGAAATGGCAATGGAAGCTCAGGGAAGAAGCCGAACCCTTTCAACAGGGGACAGGTGAATCATTTTAACGTGGAGGAGGTTGAAGCCCAGCTAGATGCAGTAATAGGTAAGTTTTTGGTTAAGTCATTTACTGCAATCATTCTTTTTGATACTAGTGCATCGCATTCATACATATCAAGGGGATTCATGGATAAGTATAAGCTGCCCACCAAGGTTCTTAGAACACCTATGTTAGTAAGCTCACCAGGAGCGGAGTATATGGCCAGTAAAGGATGTTTTCAAGTGCCATTGAGTATAGGTAGGCATGTTTTCCCCTCGGATTTAATCATTTTGGAATCACAAGGTTTGGATGTAATTCTGGGTATGGATTGGCTATCGATGTATGGAGGAAACATCGATTGCGCCAGTAAGTCGATTTTGCTTACCACCCTAGAAGGAAGAAGGATCAAGTATGTATCGCGGCATGTGCCGAATAGGACTCAAGTAAATTCCTTAACAGGAGTTGTACAGGAGGGAGTACCGGTGGTAAAGGATTTTCCGAATGTATTTCCAGAAGAGTTGCCAGGCATGCCACCAGATAGGGACATTGAGTTTTTGATTGAGATTTTGCCAGGCACAGGACCAATATCTAAGAGACCGTATAGAATGCCTGCAAAGGATTTGGAGGAGATTAAGAAGCAGATTAAGGAGTTACTGGATAAGGGATATATTCTCCCAAGTTCGTCACCTTGGGTATCGCCAGTACTTCTAGTGGAAAAGAAGGATGGATCGTTAAGGATGGTTGTTGATTATCGAGGATTGAATGAAGTGACGATCAAGAATAAGTACCCACTGCTCATGATCAATGATCTGTTTGACCAATTGCAAGGAGCAAAGGTATTTTCCAAGATTGATTTGCGATCAGGATACCACCAGTTGAAGATTCGAGAGCAGGATATACCTAAGACAGCTTTTACCACCAGGTACGGGCTGTATGAGTATACCGTTATGTCCTTTGGTCTAACTAACGCACCTGCATATTTCATGAACATGATGAACAAAGTGTTTATGGAGTTTTTGGATAAGTTCATCATAGTGTTCATTGATGATATACTAGTTTACTCGAAGAATGAAGAAGAACAAAAAGAACATTTGCATTTGGTACTTGGTAAGCTCAGAGTACATCAGTTATACGCTAAGTTCAGCAAATGTGAGTTTTGGTAAAAGAAGTTGGATTCCTCGGACATGTTATATCCAGAGAAGGAATAGCAGTAGATCCCACCAATGTTCTCACTGTGACAAATTGGGAAGCCCCAACAGCAGTTGGAGAGATCCGGAGTTTTCTTGGACTTGCAGGATACTACCGGAGATTCATAGAGAATTTCTCAAAAATTGCAAAACCTATGACGGAGTTGTTGAAGAAGGATACCAAGTTCATATGGACTGAGGAATGTGAGGCCAGTTTCCAGGAGTTGAAGAAACGTTTGGTTACCTCGCCAGTGTTGATTCTGCCAGATCAGCGCAAGGATTACGAGGTGTATTGTGACGCTTCACGTCGAGGACTTGGAGCAGTGCTTATACAGGAGGGAAGAGTTGTTTCGTATGCTTCACGACAACTTAAGCCCCATGAGTTAAATTATGCTACACATGATTTGGAGTTAGCAGCCGTAGTGCATGCATTGAAGACTTGGAGACATTTTCTCATTGGAAACCATTGTGAGGTGTACACGGATCACAAGAGTTTGAAGTACATTTTCATGCAGAAGGAGTTGAATCTCAGGCAAAGAAGATGGTTGGAGCTCATCAAGGATTATGATATGAGATTGCATTATCACCCTGGAAAGGCTAACGTAGTAGCCGATGCGTTGAGCCGTAAGAGCCACGTCAACACACTAATGACGAGAGATTTACCGAAGGAGTTAGTCGAGGATCTTCGTGAGCTGTGTTTGGAGATAGTTCCGAGAGGCTACGTTGCAGCATTGGAGATTCAGTCTACTTTGATGGATAAGATCAGAGAAGCTTAGAAGACCGACAAGGAGATTGCCTCTATAAAGGAGAAGTTGAGCAAAGGAACAGCTAAAGGATTTCGTGAGGATGAGCACGATACCTTATGGTTTGAGGACCGCGTTTATGTGCCTAATGACCCGGAGATCAGGAAGTTAATTTTGCAAGAGGCCCATGATTCGCCACACTCGATTCACCCAGGAAATACCAAGATGTATTTGGATTTGAAGGATACTTTCTCGTGGACAGGAATGAAGAAGGATATTACAGAGTATGTAGCAGTTTGTGATGTATGTCAGAGAGTAAAGGCAGAGCATCAGAAGCCAGCAGGATTGCTACAGCCATTGCCGATACCCGAATGGAAGTGGGATATGCTAGGCATGGATTTTATCATGGGATTACCCAGGACCCGTTCAGGCTATGACTCGATATGGGTTGTAGTCGATCACTTGATGAAGGTAGCTCATTTCATCCCAGTAAAGACCACTTACACCAGTGCTAAGTTGGCAAAGATATACATGACCAGGATCGTATGTCTGCATGGAGTTCCGAGGAGCATTGTATCCGATAGGGGAACCCAGTTTACCTCAAAGTTTTGGAATCAGTTGCACAAAACTTTGGGTACCAGGCTAGAGTTCAGTACAGCTTTTCACCCACAGATAGATGGATCGACCGAGAGAGTCAATCAGATTTTGGAGGATATGTTGAGAGCTTGTGCGCTAGATTATGGATCTAGTTGGGACAACAATTTGCCATATGCAGAGTTCTCTTACAACAGCAGTTATCAATCCAGTTTGAAGATGGCCCCTTTTGGAGCCTTGTACGGAAGGAGGTGCAGGACCCCATTGTCGTGGGATGAAGTTGGAGACCGCCTGTTGTTTGGACCGAATTTGATTAAGGAGTCTGAACAAAAAGTTAAATTGATTCGCGATAGGCTCAAGGTAGCCCAGTCCAGGCAGAAGAGCAATGCAGATTCTTAATGCAAGGAGATAGTTTACGAAGTCGGAGACCGAGTGTATCTTCGAGTATCTCCACTTCGGGGAGTTAAGCGCTTTGGAGTTAAGGGAAAGTTAGCGCCACGTTTTGTGGGACCATGCAATGTTTTGGAACGTATGGGAGAAGTTGCCTACAAGTTGGTGTTGCCCGAAGGATTGTCAGGAGTTCACGATGTGTTCCACCTTTCCCAGTTGAAGAAGTACCACGCAGAGATGGCTGATATACCGCTGAGAGATACAGTGCCGCAAGAAGCCATTCAGTTGGATAGTGATTTGACCTATGAGGAGAAACCAGTCAAGATTCTCGAATATGCCAGCCGAGTAACCCGCAGAAAAGTTATCAAGTTTTGTAAAGTTCAGCGGAGCCACCACACCGAGGATGAAGCCACCTGGGATCGAGAGGAAGATTTGCTGAAGGACCACCCTCACCTATTTTCTAGCCAACCCGAATCTCGAGGCCGAGATTCATCTTAAGGGGGCTAGGTTTGTAACATCCCAAATTTTCAATTTGGAATGTTGTACATTAGATCATCATGGCATATCATATTTTATTGCTTTTGGGCCTGATCCAGAAATTCTACGCAACTCAATGACCCACGGAGAGAGTTGGGGATTTCGTTATTTTCATATTTGAGTTTTCTCAAATTTTGAAAAGAGGATCATTTGATTTTATTTATTTTATCTTCAATTATTTCAATTATAAAAATAAGTGAGAGGGAATAAAATGACTTTCCCAAAATAAAGAAATATTGAGGATTTAAGAAAAAATCAAATAAGATATTATTTTGGAGTTTTTCGCTGTTTTATTTGAATTTAGGAAAAATGCGCGTTTTTCAAAATTGCATTTAGGCCCCAAATAAATATTCACTTTGTCCCACTTGATTTTAGAAGTCGGGGAAAATTTATTTCGGGATTTTTGGAGTCCGTTTAGTATTTCTGTTCTTTCGTTTTCTGCATGTCAAATTATTTAAAAAACAACGAACCGACCTAACCGGGCCGTGTCCGACTTAGGACACTTGGCCCGCGGCCTTTAAAGCCGCGAGGGCCCGAGCCAGCCGCCGCCGCCGCGGCCCCTCGCCTCGCTGTCCGACGCCGCCGCCGTGCCGCCCGCCGCCGGAGCCGCCGCCGTCACCCGCCGCCCCACGCCGCCGCACCGGAGCCGCGCCGCCGCCGCCTTCGTCTTGCTGGAGCCGCCGGAGGTAGCCGCCATTGCCTCGATTTCCGCAAAGAAAACCGATTGGTTTTTTTAAAACCTAGATCCGTTTTTTAGATCCGGTTCGGTTTATTTTTGTCGGTTTAGTTATTTAGCGAACGAACGCTTTTTCGTTCATTTTTACGAACGGTATTCGTTGTTTAGCCGCAGACAGCGAACGTTCGTTCGTTAGCCTGTTCGCCGTTTTTCTTTTTCTCGGATTTTCCCATGATTATTTCTGATCGCGATTTCTGATCCGATTTTCGTTTTAGTTTAACTTTTCGCTCGTTTATCGGAATCAGGCGATTCAAGCGCCTAGAGTTTCGTCCCGAAATCCTCTTTCCGTTTAACCAACTCAAACAAGTTTTTACTTCTGTAAAATTTGACTTGGATCCAGATTAGTAAATGAAGCTTGTTTCTTTCGTTGTTTGCTTTCCGTTGTTTCATTTGATTTGTTTCTTTTTGCAAACCGAAGTTCTTAAGTTGAACTTTCTAGTTAGATCTCTTATTTGAGTTTTACTCGTGCATTAGATGAGTACTTATTGTATGCTTGTTTGTTTGTTTGTGTTAGAGTACCCGGAGTGCGCCGCTTGCTACTTCGAATCTCTAGGTTTCGCGGATCATCAGCAAGGCAAGTAACACTTGGATCATACCTCTTACTACCCAGTTTTATTGCATTAGATCAATCCTCAAACATTTGCATGAATAGGATCTGATTAATATGTGGGTTTTGGGAAGTAGATGAGGTAGTACTTATTACCTATTTTATTATCAAACCCTTGGGAGTTACTTCTACGTTTGCTTATATTGCCATGCTATGCTTGTACACGTGGATTGGGTTTGAGTGTATCCATGACAGATGTGAGATTGTTAATTAATGGTTCAACTTAAGGTGGCAACTTAAATACACATCTGGGTAGATTGAGGCACCTGGGTATTCCAGCGATTGCCTGTTTTTCTTTATGGACCGCCACCCAGGCTCAAAGGGATAATGAGATTATTCATGCTAGAAACTTCCGTGTGCAGCCACAAGCCACTATGGGTGAGGGAGTCCTGGATTAGGGGGTGTTCGGATAGCCGGACTATACCTTCAGCCGAACTCCTGGACTATGAAGATACAAGATTGAAGACTTCGTCCCGTGTCCGGAAGGGACTTTCCTTGGCGTGGAAGGCAAGCTTGGCGATACGGATATGTAGATCTCCTACCATTGTAACCAACTTTGTGTAACCCTAACCCTCTCCAGTGTCTATATAAACCGGAGGGTTTTAGTCCGTAGGACAACATACAGAACAACAATCATACCATAGGCTAGCTTCTAGGGTTTAGCCTCTCCGATCTCATGGTAGATCTACTCTTGTACTACCCATATCATCAATATTAATCAACCAGGACGTAGGGTTTTACCTCCATCGAGAGGGCCCGAACCTGGGTAAAACTTCGTGTCCCTTGCCTCCTGTTACCATCCTGCCTAGACGCACAGTTCGGGACCCCCTACCCGAGATCCGCCGGTTTTGACACCAACATTGCTGCTTTCATTGAGAGTTCCTCTGTGTCGTCGCCGTCAGGCTTGATGGCTCCTACGATCATCAATGGCGATGCAGTCCAGGGTGAGACCTTCCTTCCCGGACAGATCTTCGTCTTCGGTGGCTTCGCACTATGGGCCAATGCACTTGGCCATCTGGAGCAGATCGAAAGCTATGCCCCTGGCCATCAGGTCAGATTTGGAAGCTTAAACTACACGGCTAACATCCGCGGGGACTTGATCTTCGGCGGATTCGAGCCACTGCCGAGCGCGCCGCACTGTCACGACGAGCATGATCTAGCTCTGCCGCCGAACAGTGCCCTGGAGGCCGCACCCGCATCGGCTTCGACCCTTAATTCAGAGCCAACTGCGCCGATCGAGGATGGGTGGTTGGACGCCGCCTTGGGGGCTGCGATCCCAACGGTGATCGAGCCGAACACCAGCCCCGCACTCTGCGAGACTCGTGACTCCAAGGAGCCGGACTCCTCTCCGGACTCCGAACCCTCCGTGCCCCTGCCGATCGAATCTGATTGGGCGCCGATCATGGAGTTTACTGCCGCGGACATCTTTCAGCACTCGCCTTTCGGCGATATTCTGAAGACACTGAAGTCTCTCTCTTTATCAGGAGAGCCCTGGCCAGACTACAGTCAGCAAGGTTGGGATACGGACAATGAAGAAATTCAAAGCCCACCCACCACCCACTTTGTAGCCACTGTCGACGATTTAACCGACATGCTCGACTTCGACTCCGAAGACATCAATGGTATGGACGCCGATGAAGGAGACGATGTAGAACCAGCGCCTATCAGGCCCTAGAAAGCCACCTCTTCATATGACATATACATGGTGGACACCCCAAAAGAAGGGGATGGCGATGGAACAACGGAGGATGACCCCTCCAAGAAACAGCCTAAGCGCCGGCGTCAGCGGCGCCGCTCAAAATCCCGCCAAAACAAATACGATGATTCCAGCACGGGAGATAATAATACTCCGGAAAGTGCCGAAGAAAACCCCCTCCAGCAAGATTTAGCACAGGAGGATGGAGAAACCAGCCCTCATGAGAGAGCGGCAGACAGAGAGGTCGAGGACGATAATTATATGCCTCCCTCCGAAGACGAGGCAAGCCTCGACGACGACGAATTTGTCGTGCCAGAGGATCCCGTCGAGCAAGAGCATTTTCAACACAGGCTTATGGCCACGGCAAGAAGCCTCAAGAAAAAATAGCAACAGCTTAGAGCTGATCAAGATTTGCTAGTTGACAAATGGACTGAAGTCCTTGCGGCCGAAGAGCATAAACTCGAACGCCCCTCCAAGAGCTACCCAAAGCACAGGTTGCTACCCCGATTAGAGGAGGAAGCACTTGATGCGGCCGACCGGCCACCTCGTGGCCGCGACAGAGAGGCCTCTCGGCCCTCCACTCAATCCAGACCCCGTACCAAGGTACGTGAATATGCGCCAAACTTACGAGATATGTTGGAGGACAAGGTAAGGCAAACAAGATCGATCTACGGATCACGTGGGCGCCCCACGGCTCGAGGCGGTAACTGTCACGCCGGCCACAAATTCGGCAGGGCCGAACATAGTAGACAAAGCTCATTGGAGCTACTTCATGATATAGCCCAGTACAGAGGCGCCGCACACCCACTATGCTTCACAGGCGAAATAATGGATCATCAAATCCCCGAGGGTTTCAAACCTGTAAACATTAAATCATATGATGCCACAACAGATCCTGCGGTATGGATCGAGGATTATCTCCTTCATATCCACATGGCCTGCGGCGATGATTTCCACGCCATCAAATACCTCCCACTCAAGCTTAAAGGACCAGCTCGGCATTGGCTTAACAGCTTGCCAACAGGATCAATCAGTTGTTGGGAGGACTTGGAATCCGCATTCCTCGACAATTTACAAGGCACTTATGTGCGACCCCCAGACGCCGATGACCTAAGTCACGTAATTCAGCAGCTAGAGGAATCGGCCAGGAAATTCAGGACACGGTTCCTAACAAAGAAAAATCAGCTAGAGGAAGCGCCGCATTAACAGCGACAATGCTGAGGATACGACAGTTAATGCCGGATTCAGAGGCTCTAAATCTGGTCAGCGGAAAAAGCCATTCAAAAGGAATCCTAGGGGCCCGTCCAGTTTGGACCGAATACTCGACCGCTTGTGCCAAATACATGGCACCCCCAAAAAGCCGGCCAATCACACCAACAGGGATTGTTGGGTGTTCAAGCAGGCAGGCAAGTTAAATGCCGAAAATGAAGACAAGGGGCTACATAGCGATGACGATGAGGAGCCCCGGCCGCCGAACAACAGTGGACAGAAGGGTTTCCCCCCACAAGTGCGGACGGTGAACATGATATACGCAACCCACGTCCCCAAAAGGGAGCGGAAGCGTGCATTAAGAAACGTATACGTGGTAGAGCCAGTCGCCCCAAAGTTCAACCCGTGGTCCTCCTGCCCGATCACCTTTGATCGAAGGGACCACCCCACTAGCATCCGTCATGGCGGATTCGCCGCATTGGTTCTAGACCCAATTATTGACGGATTTCATCTCACTAGAGTCCTTATGGACGGCGGCAGCAGCCTGAACGTACTTTACCAGGATACAGTGCGGAAAATAGGCATAGATCCCTCGAGGATTAAGCCCACCAAAACGACCTTTAAAGGCGTAATACTAGGTGTAGAGGCCAACTGTATAGGCTCAGTCACACATGAAGTGGTCTTCGGATCTCCGGATAATTTCCGAAGCGAGGAGTTAATCTTCGACATAGTCCCATTCCGCAGTGGCTATCACGCACTGCTCGGGCGATGCGCATTCGCCAAGTTCAATGCGGTACCGCACTACGTATACCTTAAGCTCAAAATGCCAGGCCCTCGAGGAGTAATTACGGTCAATGGAAACACCGAATGCTCCCTCCGAACGGAGGAGCACACGGAGGCCCTTGCAGCGGAAGTACAAAGCAGCCTCTCCAGGCAGTTCTCCAGTCCGGCCATTAAACGACCGGACACCGTCAAGCGCGCCCGGAGTAACCTACAACAAGACCGTCTGGCACGATCCGAGCAGGCGTAGCAATGCGGCCACAACCCCAGCCCTCGCAAAAATGTGACACCAGTACTTCGCGTACATAACTACGCTCTAGAAATACCATGGGTACAGGGGGAGGGGCACCATCACGGCACGCCGGAAACACGGCTTAAACCGCACCAGGGGCTGTCGATTTTTTAATTTTCTCATACTTTCAGGACTCCACTCTTCGGAAGGCCTATTCGACAGTTTAATTGCCGCACAAACGATGCAAGAACCAGGGAAGCAGACAAGCCACGCCGCATTACGGAACTCCCAGGTGGTCTCTATCACGAGCAGTATACCTGTTTCGCATACTATTCCGCAGCTTTCCCCTGGAACGGACATGTTACATAGTCCAACCTTTTGCTTATCGCATTATTTGTATCGTTCTGCTTTGATCGCAGCCCTCTTTAATAAACAATGCATAGCTTTTGTCTATTTTTGCATTACTCTTTTTTTTATATGTTCCTCAACGACATGTTGCACCCGTACACTTTGGTACGGCCAAAATACGCCAGGGGCTTTAGTACCCCTCAATATGGTGTGAGAAGTCCGAACACTTTAACAAGTGCGGCACCCGAACTTATAGCATTATATGCATCGGCTCCGAATCATGTCTTGGGTCAATAGTTGGGTTTTCCCAGCTCCTATGTTTTGGTGCCTTACGTTCCGCTATATCGGCTAAGGTAGCACTAGGAGAACCACTGGGATTGTGCCCAGTTGAGCTGGGTCGAGCACCTCAGTGGAGAAAGCTAAAACTGACTGTCATGATGAAGCGAGAGATGGTCGCTGTTCGAGAGGTTTTCGAGTCCCTAAAGACTTATGCCGCTTAGAGCGAGGAGTCGGCTCTGTCCGGCCAAGGCGTGGATAGCGCCCCGAACTCGGTCTTCCTAATACCAGGGGCTTCGCCGAAATTTTAAATTATAGAATTCTATGGCTAAGTGAGAGTGTTCACGCATTATAGTCTGATTGCCTTGTTCGTTGGGCTGAGCGCCTCCCTCGAAGGACCCAAACATGGGAAAAAGAGCGCTCAGGTTTATCCCCGAACACCCCAGCACTAGCGGCACGGGGGTAGAAGTCGACGACTCGCCATCTCTCAGAATTGATAAACAGTTGCACAGAAGGTAATATTTTAAATTCCAATAGCATTGCTTAGCTCATATGAACAAGTTTTCAGCGCGCAGGACGAAACGAGCAAGTTTCACTCAAAAATTACATCCCAAGAACATTCATCCGCTACAAGGCAGGCACCCTTCAGAACATCCTTATAATAATTCTCGGGCTTGCGATGCTCTTTCCTCGGCGGTGGCCCGTCCTTCACAAGCTTCTCAGCATCCAGCTTGCCCCAGTGCACCTTCGCACGGGCAAGGGCCCTATGGGCACCTTCAATGCAGACGGAGCGCTTGATGACTTCGAGCCTTCGATAGGCCTCCACCAGCCGCCGCACCAGCCCGAAATAGCTCCCAGGCAGAGCCTCTCCAGGCCACAGCCAAACTATGAGGCCCTTCATGGCCTGTTCGGCCGCCTTGTGGAGCTCGACCAGTTGCTTCAGCTGGTCGCTCAGAAGCACAGGGTGTCCGGCCTCAGCATACTGAGACCAGAACACCTTCTCTGTCGAGCTGCCCTCCTCGGCTCGATAGAATGCGGCGGCATCAGACACACTCCGGGGAAGATCTGTGAACGCTCCTGGAGAGCTCCGGATTCGGGTAAGTAACAAGTAACTCACGTTTATGTGTTTGCTTTGCATAAAGAATTCCTTACCCGCCGCTATCTTCTTCACCTCATACAACTCCTGGAGGGTCTTCTGGGATTCGGCCTTGGCAGACTTGGCATTTTCAATAGCCACCGCGAGCTCAGACGCCCGCGTCTTTGAGTCAAGCTCCAAACTCTCATGTTTTCCATGAGAGCCTAGAGCTCTTGCCGCACCTTGCCAACCTCGGCCTCATACTTCTCCCGCTCGGTGTGCTCCGTGGCCGCCCTCTTCTCGGCCTCAACCAGCGATTGCTTAAGGGTCGCCACCTCAGACGTGGCCCCTATAGTAGCCACTATAATCCTGTCATTTTTTGCAATTGCACCTTTATATATATATTTAAACAAGGTATTTCTTACCTTCATTGTCCTCGAGCTGCTTCTTGGCACGCCCAAGCTCTTGCTCGGACCGCTCGAGGTTCTGCTTTAGCGTGTCCACTTCCGCAGTCAGTGCGGCGGATGCAAGCAGAGAAGCCTGCATACACATATTGACTCCTTTTTGTTAGACTCCTGTGAATTTTATTTGATCCTCTATTCGGCTTTTCTTCCTGAACGCCAAACAGAGCATCAGAGGCTACTATCTATGCGGTAACATTATTTACACATTCTTTACTTACCTCAAAGCCTATTAAAAGGCTAGTACAAGCTTCAGTCAGTCTGCTCTTGGCAGACTGAACCTTCTGGACCACCGCACTCATAATGGTGCGGTGCTCCTCGTCGATGGAGGCGCCTTGGAGCGCCCCCAACAGATTTTCTGGTGCCTCCGGTTGGATGGGGGTCACTGTCACAGTGGGCTTGCTCCTCTTGGAAGGAGGTCCCTCACCGGACTCTGGAACCTTTGAAGGTTCTGGAGCGGTGTCCGGCCTAGAGCCGGACTTGGAGCCCTGGGGGGTTTGATCCCCTTTACTCCTGGAGTCCGGGAGGTCGCCTTGCGGTGCCTCTAGGACCACTTCCTCCCGGCTTGGAACCTGTTGGGACAACACTTCGGTGTCGTCCGTAGGGCAGGGGGAGGAAGCCGTTGGAAGCGAGTTCACATCCGACAAGTCTAGTGAGCCGCTCGACGATGCGTCGAGCCGTTCTTTGGGTGGGCTGCATAGACATATTCGACATAAGGGAAAGCTGTGCAATAAACGAATACTATGAATTACTCTGGTATCCAGATACTTACAATTTAGCCAGGGGCTTGGCCCTGGGCGGCCACTCCTCTCCGCCATCATCGGCGTCGGTGGAGTAGTCCGGAGCAAGGGTTTTCCCCTTCTTGGACCCTTCGGCCTCCCAGAGAGGGCGGCCTCTTCTCTCCTCCTGCTGGAGGGGCAGAGGTCTCTTCTTCTTCCTCCTCGTCTTCACAAGAGGAATGCGCCTCGGAACCGTCGGATGATGGATCCGACACCTTCTGGCACCGGGCACTCTTTCGAGTCCCCGTGGCCTTTTTCGCCGCCTTCTTCTCTGGCACCCTATGTGGTGCCGGAACCAGCAGCTTCGCCAAGCGAGCGTCCGCTGGGCCTTCGGGCAAAGGAGCCAGATAGTTGATCTATCCGGACGTCTCCTGCCAATCCTATCAAAGGTAAGGGAGCTTAGATCCCGCATGGAGTCAAACTATGAAAAACTGATACCTTGTAAAAGGAAAAAACAGCTTACCGCATGAGCGTGACGCTGCGTACTGAATCCGTGATCCTCGGTAGCGGATGCGGGGGCCTCGGCGCCCTTGAAAAGCACCTTCCAGGCATCTTCGTACGTCATGTCGAAGAGCCTGCTTAGAGTTCGGTGCTGCGCCGGGTCGAACTCCCACAGGTTGAAAGCTCGTTGTTGACACGGGAGGATCAGGCGGATGAGCATAACCTGGACTACGTTGACAAGTTTGAGCTTCTTGTCCACCAGGGTTTGGACGCATGTTTGGAGTCCGGTCAGCTCTCCTTTTTTACACCACGACAGGTCCGTCTCCTTCTAGGAGGTGAGCCGCGTAGGGGGTCCGGATCGAAACTCGGGGGCTGCGAGCCATTCGGGGTCGCGCGGCTCGGTGATGTAAAACCACCCCGATTGCCACCCCTTCAGGGTCTCCACAAAGGAGCCCTCGAGCCATAAGACGTTGGGCATCTTGCCCACCATGGCACCTCCGCACTCCACCTGGTTGTCGCGCACCACCTTCGGCTTGACATTGAAAGTCTTGAGCCATAGGCCGAAATGGGGGCGGATGCGGAGGAAAGCCTCGCACACGACGATAAACACCGAGATGTTGAGGACAAAGTTTGGGGCCAGATTGTGGAAATCCAGGCCATAGTAGAACATGAGCTCCCGGAAAAATGGGTGAACAGAGAAGGCTAGTCCGCGGAGGAAATGGGGGAGGAACACCACCCTCTCATGGGGCCTAGGGGTGGGGATGAGCTGCCCCTTTTCAGGAAGCCGGTACGCGATGTCCTTAGACAAGTATCCGGCCTTCCTCAGTTTTTTGATGTGTCCCTCCGTGACGGAGGAGACCATCCACTTGCCTCCCGCTCCGGACATGGCTGGAGAAGGTTGAGGTGGGCAGTGCGGACTTGGGCGCTGGAGCTCGAGTGTGCGAGAATGGATAAGCAAGGGAGGAAGAAGGCGTAGGTGAAAAGGTGGATCCTTATGCCCTTATATGGGTGGACGCAACTACGTGTCCCCACCAGCCTGGTAAAACTCGCTTATCTCCAAGCGCCGTAATCAATGGCGTGGTTGGGTTACCCACGCCCGTATTGATGAGAATCCCAGAATAAGGGGACACGATCTCTGCTTTAACAAGACATGCCAAGGAAACCGCCTCACATGACGCACTGAGGTGGGATAATAAACCGACTCGGATAAAGGCTTGGCCGTGGTGTGTCACACTACGGAATACGTCAGCAGATTAGATTTGTGTAAATATTATTCCCTCTATGGCAATATGTGGAAACTTATTTTGCAAAGCCGGACACTATCTTTGTGTTCAAAATCTTCTATGAAGTACTTGGAGAAGGAACCCGCCTTGCAATGCCGAAGACAATCCGCGCGCCGGACGCGTCGTCATTGAAGCCTGGTTTAGGGGCTACTGAGGGAGTCCTGGATTAGGGGGTGTTCGGATAGCCGGACTATACCTTCAGCGGGACTCCTGGACTATGAAGATACAAGATTGAAGACTTCTTCCCGTGTCCGGAAGGGACTTTCCTTGCCGTGGAAGGCAAGCTTAGCGATACGGATATGTAGATCTCCTACCATTGTAACCGACTTTGTGTAACCCTAACCCTCTCCGGTGTCTATATAAACCGGAGGGTTTTAGTCCATAGGACAACATACAGAACAACAATCATACCATAGGCTAGCTTCTAGGGTTTAGCCTCTCCGATCTCGTGGTAGATCTACTCTTGTACTACCCATATCATCAATATTAATCAAGCAGGACATAGGGTTTTACCTCCATCGAGAGGGCCCGAACCTGGGTAAAACTTCGTGTCCCTTGCCTCCTGTTACCATCCAGCCTAGACGCATAGTCCGGGACCCCCTACCCGAGATCCGCCGGTTTTGACACCGACAATGGGCTCTAGCATAGTTGATTAATTCATGTGAACTCTTACAGTGGTAGACTAGCAGATGTAGGGGAAAGTAGGTGTAACGGTTTTCTGGATCGTAAGGTGCTAGCGCTTCTGAAAGACTATGTCTCGGTCATCCGTTTTCTGAAACACCATGTAGTGCGAGAATCCCAACGGAGGAGATCGAGTCTTGTGGGGAAAAGTGCGCAAACCTTTGCAGAGTGTATAAACTAATCATGGTTAGATGTGTCCCCGGTTATGGACAGTTTTGAGTATCTAGTACTTGGATTATCATGTGAATCTCATCATGTGACTTTAATTAATTTTGTTGGGTTTTAATGTTGATGTTTAATTGGGATTGAGAGGGCATCTACACTCTCAATGTTTAACAACCACCATGATAGTTAAATAAAATGTATTCCTTTGCAGTAGGGAAAAACTGGCATTATGCACAACTATAACCATAGAGCTTTCCACCAGCCATATATGCATGTAGTATAGCCTATTATGTTCACTATTCTCTATGTGTTACATTGCCAGCATATTCCATGTGTTGACCCGTTTTCGGGCTACAACGTTCATGTTGCAGACTTTTTAGACGACGAGTAAGGTGCCTTTAGGTAGTGGTTCTATACTCAGTGATGCCGTTGGAGTTGATGGACTCACTTATCTTCCAAGCCTTCCGCTGTTATCGTTATTAGATGGCCTTAAGCCATATTTATACTAATAAGTTCTCTTTTGAGACATTCGATGTAATAAGTGTGTGATTGCTACTCTGTTATAAATCCTTCAAGTACTGTGCGTGTCAGCATTACTGATCCAGGGATGACACTGAAGCACAGAAATCGGACTGTTTGAGGTCTGGTCGCTTCACGCGAGCAGAGGCACGGGGAGGGCTCGGGAAGGCGACGAGCTATTAATGCAGGGATCACGGAGAGGTAGACGACACTGGGGAGCAGAGGAAGAAGCCGAGCACCATTAAAGCTTGGTCGGCCACAGTGCGCCCGTGGGCGAGCGTCGGTGAGCGTCGGTGAGGGCTTTTACGGAGGGGGAAAGAGGTCCAGGAGGAGGGCGACGACGTGGTAAAACAATTGGACATGCTCGTGCTCTCTGAGACGCCGAGCAGAGGAGGGGCCCGAGCAAGAAGCCATTCTGGACGCGCGCACTGCATGCCAAGTCGGTGGTCACCGCGCAGACTGGCGAGGAGAAGATGCCAAGGGTGGGAAAACGTTGTCTAGGGCGTAGTCCATCCAGGGGAGGTTGCAACCGTGGTGGTAGTTCGATGAAAACGGCTCTGGTTAAAAGGTAAGCAACCTCTGAAGTTTACTGCAGTAAACTTGAGTGAGAACTACTGACCAATAGGAAAGGTTTTGGGAGTAATGGAGTTGTCTGTCGGGTTGAGGTAAAGAAGTACTTTCATCCTAGTAACTTGGAGAATAATTGGGTCAAGTTTAATCATAGTTGCTTTGCAACTGACCAAAATGGTCCAGAAATGAGATTTGGATGATGCACTCAAATGGTGTGGCCACTTGAGCTCAATTTTGGCAAGGCTTCATGATTTGATCATATAAAGATGCTGTATAAGTTTCATACCAATTGGATTCACTAAAATGGTACTTGCTTCACCAACATCCTTGCTGACCAAAAACTTGCAAAACTTCTAGCGGAAAAATGGCTTGATGAAACATGCCCAAAATGGGTTGAGGTAGGTTATATGGATAATAGAAGGCCTAGAAAAATTGGCACCCATAATGGAGCAAGATAAAATATACTTGCTTCACAAACTGAAATTTTGGGCAGCATCAAAGAATTGAAGGTGAGCTCACATGGAGCCATTACATGAGCTTTACTTTGGTAAAGGGCTATGATATGATGATATGAGGGATCATGCAAAAGGGCAACTCATTTGGATATGCCTAGCTTGTACTTCCTTCACAACCACTTCCCTCAGACAGGAACTTTGGAAAATCATAATTAAATAATTGCTAGGAAAATGAGATTGAACTTTGGCATGTGGCAATGATATGGATAGGAAAAGGGGTCCAAGGAGTTTTAGGTCAATTGGGCAAAGGACAATAGCACTTGCTTCTCAATGTGCCATTTAGGGCAGAATAGGAAATGAATTAATTGAGCAATAGGATAAATATGACAAATGAAATATTTTGCCATATTTGAGAAATATATGACCCAAACAATTTATGAGAATTATTTGGGAATTTTAGGAGTGATGGAAATAAAGGTTGCTTCACAACCTAGGGCAGACAGGGTTATTCCTTTAATAGAAAAAGGAATATTCCTGAGAAAAAGATTTTAGGGTTTGGTCAAGGAGTGAAGTGACATGATCTTTGCAAGGTTTTGAGAATGATGAGCCACTTGGGAGGGAAATGAGAATGATTTCCCAGGTGACCAGGCCACAGAACCACTCCAAAAAGAAAAACAGAGCAAATGCCAATAAATCAAAAAGAAAAAGAAAAGGGCCAAAATCCAGGCTGTTACAACTCTTACCCCCTTAATGAAATCTCGTCCTCATTATTTAGTTACTTCGGGGACAAGTATGACTTGAGGATACGGTTTTCAACTTGGGCATCCTTTTTCTTTTATTTATTGTTCCCCCAAGAATTTCAGATGATTAACTTACCTTGCTGTGGGGTGGTTTTTCCCAAATTTTGATGGGTCTTTGCTCATATACCAAATCCTGTTGCTGACGTTGATTTTCTCATATATGCGGTGATGCCCAACGGATCTGAGCATAAATTTCCTTTTGTCACGAACCTTTTTATTTCTGTCATGGAGTTGCTTCAAATAAATGCAAGCCTTCTGGGTTCAATAAATGCTTAGAATTAATCATGGCCATCTTCTGACGGGATCTGACTACTTATAGGTGCACCGATTTATCTTGTTTTATTTCCTTTGGCTCGAACATGTGGCATACACCAGAGGTTTGACTGCCTTCTATCGTGAGCAATATAACGGTGCATGGAGTTATAGCTATGTCATAGCTCAAATATTTATATCTTGAGACTTTGCCGACAGGGGCTGACGGATGAATGCTTTCCCTGATAGACTGACCATGTACTAGATCCCGTCGGTGAGTATACCGGGTCTGAGATGATTATTCGGCTTTTGACTTTCTCATCTTGTCGGTATACCCATTTTTGGCAATATGCTGTGATATGTTTTAACTCTGCCCTTGAGGTCAAACTGTTGAGGTTGCAAAGGAATCTTGGATCTGATAGAATAGACTTGGATATTCCACACTAACCATATCAAGCGGGTCAGCGGGATATGAAAATCCTTGTAAATAGAGTAGGCCGCTGAAGGTGTATGTCTTTGTGGATTCAATTGGAATTATGGCATCCAACTGATTTGGGTATCCAGACCCTGATGGTCGTGTAAAATACATCATACCTTTGCTGTCAGTCACACCCTTTAACGCTCATGATTTTCTTTTTCAGGATACCTTGCTGAAATAACTTGGCCACACATGTCCTTGATTCTTCGTATGACCATGGATGCGGTTAATATTTTTGACATTATTCCTTGTGCTTGTTTTTCTGACCTGTGTTCACACATATATGACATATACTCAGGGTTTGTAGCCGTATGGAGCTCATTGCTTTCTTAGGTATCTCTTCTGGATCGGTGTCGTATCCCACATAAGTGACCGATCTGACTTGGGATACATGCGTACCAATCATATGCAACTGAATAACATATTATTGCGGCAGGCATATGTTTTGACTGAATTGTTCCTCTGACAAAATCATTGCAAATCTGATCCTTGAGATGTACTGCCATATACTGCCAACTCATCATATAATCTCTAAGGATGGTGCATAGTGTGGTATTGATGCGGACTGGGTGGCTTACGAGGGAAGACATCCAAGTAGCTTGCTGAGGAAGACTCATTAGCTTCTGCTCGAAGGTTTTGTCTGGGTAGCATGCAGAAGAAGCCTTGATAGCTTACACACAAAGCTTGACCTGAGTAGTGTGCAGGAGAAGCCGGGTTTCCGTACTTGAGAAGCTTCTCCTCGGTTTTGCTTGTTGGGAAAAATTCATTTCCTGTCTGTTGGAAGCTTTTACCGAGGTATCTTGTTGAGAAAGACCGGATATCGTGGACCGGAAATTATTCACATATCATGCTGAGGAAAAATAAGAGGAGCCTTGCCTCATAAATTTCTTCCGATAGCGTGTGGAATAATGCTGGGTTTCTTATGTCCAAACTTCATACTGATATGCAGACTGAAATCCATGCACACTTCCATAATATTTTGCGGCTGATTATTTGCATGAAAAAAATTTGTTTGACTGTCTTCCTTGAGCATATCACATCCCGACTTTCTCTTGGAGTATAACATATTTCAAGTACCATATGTTGGTGAGCCAAAACTTTGCCTATGATCCATACCTTTGACTGAAACATATACCGTTGGTCTTGCAGCTGACTTGTCTTTCTGCTGGCTGGATCATTACTGCTATAGAATTGATGCGGATAATCAATCCAAGACACAATTGGTATTCTGGGCAGATATTCCTTATATCATGCGGTTGACTGAGAAGGCCATAATGTTTAGCTGAGCTTCTTCCAAATATTTGAAATACTTATTAATTCTTCGAGTCCGGTGTCAGTTGATGAGCAACTCTTTATAGGGGAAAAAATAATGTAACATCGGGGCCCAAAAAGAAAGAAGCAAAAGAAAACTCAACTAAACAAAAACACACAACAACAATCAATTCACACACAATCAATGTCACATATTACTGCTAGTCACACAATATGCATGCCTACTTAAGCACACAATTCTCGCGGGATCTCCAGCTCTATGATCTAGCATGCTGTGACGTTGTGCACGAGGACGAATAAATGTGTGGAAAAATTGGTGTAAGCAGCACTACATCAAGTGCTAGCTTAGCCAGGTAGCAACCTGGACTAGCTCAGAGGCGAGGATGCATTCGGTAATCATATAGTGGGACACGAAGTCACAACCACATTATTATCAAGCAGACGGAAAAAGGTCCGTACGCGTCCAAGGAATAGGATAGGGAGGAAAAACTGAGGCTGCTGACATTGCCCTTTCTTGATAACTACGATCATTAAGGGTTGCCAAAATGACAAGAAGAAGGACGATCCGTGATAGAAGCATGTCTACCACCGAGACAAAAGGTGGGGCTGAAGGAAATAATTCGGCGCGATACCTGAGCACCATTTTTGCAAACAGTGCCAGGATCACTGGGCATCACTCTGCTGGAGACAGAAATGACGCCAAACATCAAAGAATGAGCAAGAAAAGAAAACTGGAGAAATGCAAAAGCTGGGCTGTAGTGGATCCGGACCGATGCCATCTACACTCACCATATTAAACCATTAGTAACAAAATAATAAGGCTACATGCATGCTATGCAACAAACAAATGCAGCAACCAAATGCAATAAACACGCCAGACTCTAAACTACCAATTTCTACCGGTTTCTACCGCTCACGGTGACTAGGGCATCCTACAGCCAGACCTGCTCTGATACCAAGCCTGTGGCACCCCGGCTCAAAGAAACCGGAACACCTTGTATTCCAGCCCAGAGATCAAGAAGAAGTCGCTGGAATACGGCACTGCTTGACATAGAACAAATCAGCTCTCATTACAAGAATAATAATTACACGGGTCTGATGTTACAATGATCACATCAGCATGGCGACACTATGCCTGCGATACTACAATTGCTCTATGCTAGCAGCGGAACATCTCGTAGCAGCGGAAAACTTCTAGCTGCGGAACAACGATGAAGGTGGTGAACTCCACTCCGTAGGGACTCTGGCTGGGAGACGATCTAGCTCGCACGAACGGAAACCGCGACAAGCAATCAAGCAATCACGTCATCACCTGCAATCTGGCATGACACGCCAAGTTAGTACATTGAATGTACTTGCAAGCTCACAACAACCATAAACATCAAGGCAAGACAATAACATAGCATCAACAGGTTAATTAATTAGCAACTTCCATGATGAAGCAACTACTAAGAATGAGATAAACTAATACAATGCTGAGACATCACCATCTCAGATCTCCATAACCATATCTCTCTTGGCTAACCGGCCAAGCAATATACCCTCTCGATCAACTCATGATCGAAACCATACGGTGATCTTTCCAGCGATCACTACCATGACCAACACTTGGTCTCAAACTGTGATCTTTCCGGCGATCACAACCACGACCAACACTTGGTCTCCAACCTCATCATCAACATCCTGCCAATCTGTATTGCTCAACATATCAACTACAAATCACATATAAGTCATTCCGTCATGTGAGTGTTGATCGAACGGTGGGACCTAGTACGGACGTGACTATCGATACATTAAATACACTCTGCAAAGGTAGCACACTATACCCACACCACAGAACCCATGGCCTCGTACTCCAATTCGGGTTGACCAACGGCGTTCCGACAAAACCGATCTACTGCCATGATGCTCTCCCGGCGACTCTGACCCACTCCCAACTGGGCTAGTCCTAGGTGGCCCCGTGTCTACCAAAGACACCCCGACCACCGTCGTGGTCAAAACACTCCCACTCGGGGACACTACCACTCGGGGAAAGGCGTGCAAAATCCAACTACGGGCACACAAGGTTATGTCTCCTTACCGGGCCAGGGTACGCACGCCCATAACCTTCCCTAGTTGGAGCCACCGGCGAGAGGCACGACAATAGACCGCATTAGGGCCTTCCCATAAAGGCAAATGTGGTTGCACTGGAAAAGCCCGATTCGGCGGCACCTGACCAACTTAGTGACGGAATCTATACCCAAAAATATAGCTGTGGTAACTGCTACTCCAATATCAACTATAAAACTATAATCCAAATCATAGTAATATCCAACAAATAATCCAAGCATAATATCATCATCTCAAAATACTCCAAGGGTAGCACAACACTACTGTCATGATGAATCCTAAACCAATACTCCTACTACTCCAATAACAAGAATAAAGCTATTCGGCTAAGATCCATATGTAAACATCATCTCCGAAAATAATACTCCAAGTAACAGAACATCAACTAGCATCATGAAAATAATCATACTAACCACTAATAATCCAAAGGCAGCATGATATCCAAAGTAATACTCCAAAGTATAATGACAGGTACCACCATGAAAATAATCATACTAACCACTAATAATCCAAAGGCAGTATGATATCCAAAATAATACTCCAAAATATAATGACAGGTACCATCAAGAAAATAATCATACTAACCACTAATAATCCAAAGGCAGTATGACATCCAAAGCAAATACTCCAAAAATTATCATACCCAACACCACCATCATAACATAAGCCACTAATAATCCAATGGCAACATGTCAACCACATAAGCTGCAAAATAAAATTCCTAGAACTCCAAGCAACATCATGGCAATAACAAGATCAAAATACAACTTCGAGAAATTGCCATGCACAAATTCATGTAGCTAAAGCAATATTTTAAACGAGTTTAAATAATTTAAACCATGTCATTGCATTGCAATCATGCAAATGGAGGGTGTGGCTTGCCTGGGGTGGAAGAAATCACCGGGAGAAAGTGCGAGAAACTCGCGGAAAGGATCGTCGGAAAACGTACTCTCTCGGAGGGGGCTGAATAAGGGCAGGGGCAAAATGGTCATTTTGAGAATGTCAAAACATGGTGAAAATGGCTCCATCAGAACGGGTTCGATGAAACGAAGAACTGGGCTTGGGAATCACCTCATTTGGAGTTGTGGTTAAAAAGATATGAGGTGTTTTCTGCCAGGGACCCATCTGTAATGAAAAACTTCAAAATCAGGGCCTGGACAGAAAAATAGAATGTGCGTTCGGGTTGAATACGTTTTCTGTAACAGAAAACGCCTTTTTAGCCGCAGAAGAGGGGAATACGCTTTCCAGAAGGGAAAACATAGTTTAGATAAAAGAAAGGAAGAATACGCTTTCGTCGGAAGAAAACGTACTCTGGGAAATGCATTTCCACTTAACCACGTGGACAGTGGCGGGGCCGGGCGTGGGTCACTGACGTGCGGGTCCCACGGGGCGGGGCCCGTCACTTATCCACGTCGGCTGACCAGGTCAACGCGCATAGAGGCGGGACCAGGTGGGTGCGGCTGGCGGGTGGGGTCAGGGAGGAGCAGCGGGGCCCGCCTGGCTCCTGTCTCCTTCTTCCTCCCGTTGGCCCGACTGAAGCAGAGGAGGGGCAGGGGAGAGGCGACGCCGGCGACTGCCCCGACGGCTCCGGCAGTCCCCGGCTGTGCCGAGGCCACCGACAAGACTAGCTAGGAGCGGCACATCCATCTGGGCAGGCTGCAGGCGCCGGGAAGGGATGGAGCACGAGGTGGCCATGGAAACAGAGAACAGGGCAGCGGCCGATCCTGGGGGAAGCGCGGCCACGCCTACTCCGGCGACTAGGCGAGGGGATGGGGAGGCTAGGGGTAGTGGAGAGGCCTCTGGTGGCGACAGAATGATGAGGGAGTGCTCGGTTCGGCCGAATTTAAGCAGAGGCCGGCGGCGAGGCTTCGACCATGGGAGGGGCAGGAGAGGCTCTCCGGCTCGGTTAACTGGTCGGGGAGGTCTAGGGGAGAGGAGTGAGGCTGCTGGTGTGCTCGAACGGCTTGAGGGAGGCCTATATATAGCCGCGGCATGCCGAGGGGTGAGCGCGGCCGCGGTGACGCGTGTGCCGTCGCGCTGGCATGAGCAGAGGCATGGGGAGGGCTCGGGAAGGAGACGAGCTATTGATGCAGGGATCACGGAGAGGTAGACGACGCCGGGGAGCAGAGGAAGAAGCCGAGCGCCATTAAAGCTCGGTCGGCCACAGTGCGCCCGTGGGCGAGCATCGGTGAGCGTCGGCAAGGGGTTTTATGGAGGGGGGAAAGAGGTCCAGGAGGACGGCAACCATGCGGTAAAATAGTTGGACATGCTCATGCTCGCTGAGACGCCGAGCAGAGGAGGGGCCCGAGCAAGAAGCCATTTTGGACGCGTGCACTGCATGCCAAGTCGGTGGTCACCGCACAGACTGGCGAGGAGAAGATGCCAAAGGTGGGAAAACGTTGTCTAGGGCGTAGTCCATCCAGGGGAGGTTGCAACCGTGGTGGTAGTTCGGTGAAAACGGCTCTGGTAAAAGGTAAGCAACCTCTGAAGTTTACTGCAGTAAACTTGAGTGAGAACTGTTGATCAACAGGAAAGGTTTTGGGAGCAATGGAGTTGTCTGCAGGGTTGAGGTAAAGAAGGACTTTAATCCTGGTAACTTGGAGAAAAATTGGATCAAGTTAAATCATAGTTGCTTTGCAACTGACCAAAATGGTCCAGAAATGAGATTTGGATGATGCACTCAAATGGTGTGGCCACTTGAGATCAATTTTGGCAAGGCTTCATGATTTGATCATATAAAGATGATGTATAAGTTTCATACCAATTGGATTCACCAAAATGGTACTTGCTTCACCAACATCCTTGCTGACCAGAAAATTGCAAAAATGCTAGAGGAAAAATGGCTTGATGAAACATGCCCAAAATGGGTTGAGGTAGGTTATATGGATAATAGAAGGCCTAGAAAAATTGGCAGCCATAATGGAGCAAGATAAAATATACTTGCTTCACAAACTGAAATTTTGGGCAGAATCAAAGAATTGAAGGTGAGCTCACATGGAGGCATGAAATGAGCTCTACTTTGGTAAAGGGCTATGATATGATGATATGAGGGATCATGCAAAAGGGCAACTCATTTGGATATGCCGAGCATGTACTTCCTTCACAACCACTTCCCTCAGACAGGAAATGTGGAAAATCATAATTAAATAATTACTAGGAAAATGAGGTTGCACTTTGGCATGTCGCAATGATATGGACAGGAAAAGGGGTCCAAGGAGTTTGAGGTCAATTGGGAAAAGGAAATTAGCACTTGCTTCTCAATGTGCCATTTAGGGCAGAATAGGAAATGAATTAATTGAGCAAGAGGACAACCATGACAAATGAAATATTTTGCCATATTTGAGAAAGATATGATCCAAACAATTCATGAGAATTATTTGGGAATTTTAGGAGTGATGGAAATAAAGGTTGTTTCACAACCTAGGGCAGACAGGGTTATTCCTTTAATAGAAAAAGGAATATTCCCGAGAAAAAGATTTTAGGGTTTGGTTAAGGAGTGAAGTGACATGATCTTTGCAATGTTTTGAGAATGATGAGCTACTTGGGAGGGAAATGAGGATGATTTCCCAGGTGACCAGGCCACAGAACCACTCCAAAAACAAAAACAGAGCAAAAGCCAATAAATCAAAAAGAAAAACAAAAGGGCCAAAATCCAGGCAGTTACAAACCCTAGCTCCTACCATGCAGTCATGAAACTTGGCATGGCGTCATGTCATGGTACTACCATGCAGTGGTAATTTTTTTTGGCCAAATAGGAACAAGTTTTGATATAAGCTTCTTGCAAACCAGAGCTTCTCTCAAGAAGGCTCGTGGTTCTGAGAGGGAACGTGTCACCTTTGTGTGCGAAACGATATATGCGGCCCCCTTGATTTTCTTTACAGAGGCAACATAGAACTATATGAGTGTCGTGTTAAATTTTCGAATTATTCCGGATTCGTTTGGAATTTTTATACATTAATTGAGTTTTTGGTCATTTAATGTGCATAATTCAAATTTGAACTACAAGCACATGCTCCAGTGCACCGAAGTTGGTTGAAAAATCACATGTGTGTCCTCGGGTAAATTTCTAGGTCCCATGCAAGAAATGAGAATGAAATTCAAACATCTGGGCGTCGTGGCTCGGCCGGAAACATTGAGAAACTTGGTTTTTTAATTCGTGTAAATCCAAAACACGCATGAAAATCATGAAACTTGGCTTGGTGTCATGACATGTCACCAACATGCTGTGGTAATTTTGTTGTCCGATTTGCGAAGGCGCACACAAAAATAATCAACAAAGTCATTTTGGAACAAGTGTTGTCACGTTACAATCGGAAACACAAGTATTATTGAAACCGTGGGCGTTCTACTTACCATTTACGTGCCTCCACGCATCCCCTTTTTTATTAGCTAGGAGGTGCTGTGCAGGGTAGCTATTTGAGTAGGGGAGGCGTGCGATCAGACCCCTGCGCGTGCTTATCAGGAGGAGAGCCCTTTGACCTCCATCTGCCGCCCACCTCTCTCCCAAGGTCTCCATTAATGGCGCGCGAGCCCCTGTTTAATGGCATGGCTATGTCTCACTCGACTGAGATTTAAGAGAGAAAAAAGAAAATCTGAAATGCACGGATCTTGATGTAAGATCCGACGGACCTATATAGAATCTACTGCGACTTATAGCAAGACTGATGAATATATAAGGACGACGACACTGGATAATAATTGTCTTACATAATTAGTAAGATAATTAAAACAGCCACATGCGGCTACTCCCGGAATACATATGGGCAAAAGAAGAAGGAAAAAATGATTCTGCTCGTTGATCTCTACTTTCTTGATGCATTGCTGTAGGCCACGGGAACTAGTCTCCACGGCGAGTGGCGATGAGCTCTGTCGTGTACTCAAGACGCTGCTTGAGAGCATCCACGGATTCCTCCACCAGCCATTGGCGCTCGCTCCGGAGCATGTCATTCTTGTCCACAACTTTCTTGACAATGATGTCGGTCCTCTTCAACAAGGCACCGGTCTCCTCCTGCTGCTCTGCACTTCTGACGATCTTCGCCCTCAGCAGGTCGTGCTCGGCCCAAAGCCTCTCATAGCCCTCCCTTAGTTGTCGGATGACGCCGGTAGCCTATTCAAATGAGGCTTTCATGTCATCCTGCAACCTCGCGCAGCCAGAGATCTAATCCATCTGGCTATGGACGATCGCATGCATGCACCTGTAAGAGTCGTCGTCAGCCTGCAAGACATTTTCCCAGGCCGCCACGGCGCGGCGGGACATCTCTGCTACATTCGCGGCGCGGCGGGGCATCAGTACAAAAAATATGTCAACTTGTGACCTTCTCTCAATGACCCCAGCTGAAATGGTCGTAAATCCACGTCCATTTCGCTTGGAAGGGCTTGAACCCTGAAATTGCCTTACACCAAATGGTCATAAAGCATACAAGAGTGGTCGACGACCTTATTTCTACCTGATTACGACCAATATAAATGGTCATGAGGTTGTGAACGTGTATGCATTGGTACTTAAGGTGTCGCTTGTAGCGATCCGTCCTCAGACGGTTAAATCTCTGTGCTTCAGTGTCATCCCTAGATCGGTAATGCTGACATACACAGTACTTGAATGGATTTATAACAAAGTTGCATTCACACACTTATTACATCGATAGTATCAATAGAGAACTTATTACAATAAATATGGCTTAAGGCCATCTAAATAAGATAACAACGGAAGGCTTGGAAGATAAAGTGAGTTCATCAACTCTAATGGCATAGCTGAGTGCACGACAAACGACCTAGCGCACCTTACTCTTCATTTGAAAAGTCTGCAATATGATATGTTGCAGCCCAGAAACGGGTCAGCACATGGAATATGCTAGCAATACAACACAGTAGAGCAATGAACAGAATAAATGCTATCACTACATGCATATATGGCTGGTGGAGGCTCTATGGTTATAATGTTTTGCGAAAAGCTGATTTTTTCCAACAAAAAAGGAATATATTTTTATTTAACTATCATGGTAGTTTAAACATTGACAAGGTACCCCCATCTTAATCCCAATTAAAAGTAATTATAAACCCAACAGATTAAATTAGAGTGATGCGATCAACATGATAATCCAAGAACCAGATACTCAAGATGTCCATAACTGGGGACATGGCTAATCATGATTAGTTTGTACACTCTGGAGAGGTTTGCACACTTTTCCCCACAAGACTCGATCTACTCCGTTGGATTCTCGCACTACATGGTGTTTGATAAACGAATGACCGAGACACAGTCTTTCAGAAGCATTAACTCTAACCCTGGGTAGACAATACCAACCTACATCCCCTACATCTGCTAGCCTACCACTGGAAGAGGTCATGCATCATACTCAACTATGCTAGAGCCCATAATAGCTTGTGGCTGCACATGGAAGTTTCTAGCATGAATAATCTTATGATCCCTTTGAGCCTGGGTGGCAGACCATAGGAGGATCGCACTATATAAGCCCGGGATCTCCTAGGACAACACTAGTATAACCCCAGGTGCCCAAACCAACAATCCACCCAGGTGTGTATTAGAGTTGCCACGTTAAATTGAACCATTAATTAACAATCTCACATCTTTCATGGATACCTCAAACCCAATCCACATCTACGAGCATAGCATAGCAAAATAAGCATAACGTAGAGTAACTCCCAAGGGTTTGAAAATAAAACAGGTAATAGATTCTACCTCATCATCTATTTCCCAATACCCACATGTTATCGACTCCTAACCATGCAATCTTTGAGGGTGGTAACTAATGCATAAAATTGGGTATGAAAAGAGTATGATCAATGTGTTACTTCCCTTGGTGACGATCTGCAAACCCTAAAGACTCGTAGTAGCACGCTTCGCACTCCGGGAATTCTATCGCAAACAAACAATAGCATACATAAGCAATCAAGAAAAGATGCACGGGTAAAACTCAATTAAGAATATCAAATCTGAAAACTCAACTAAAGAGATTCGATATGCAAAAAGAATCAATCGAATCGGAACTACGGAACTGAAACTACGGTCAAAAAAATTCGAAATCAAATCTGCTTGAAACCAAAAATTTAAATTATCAAAACCTTGTTTAAGTTCATTAAACAGAAAGAGGGGCTCGAGGCGAAGATTTTGGCGTTGGTTTCACTGGATTTGGACAAACGGTTGAAAAGTTACGAGGGTTTGAATATCAGGGGTTAATCTGCGATAAAAATATTCGCAGATAGGTCCCTGGCCGGAAAAGAAAAAAACTACGGCCTGAACGTCCGCTAACAGAACCAATCTAACGAAAATCGTTCACTAACAGATCTAACAAATGAACATTCGTTAAATAAACTAAACCGAATAAAACCGAAATAAAACCCGATTAAAAAACGATCTAGGTTTTTACAGAAATAAAACCGACGAAAACCGGCAAAAAAAAACCAGCGGCGACAAACGACGACGGCGGACGGCAGCGGTTGCGTCGGGCGATGCTAGGGTTTGGGACGGCGGGGCGGCTGGGTGGGCTGAGGCGGCCTCGGGCTCACCTTATAAAGCCCTGGCGCGACAGTGTCCGGGTCGGGCACGGCCCGCTAGGTCAGTGCGCATTTTTTTAAAAGGATGGAGTAAAATAAATAAAAGAAATACCAAATGAAGTCCAAAAATCCTGAAATTAATTTTCACAGTCCTCTAATAATATTTTAGACAAAGTGAACTTTTAATTGGGTAAGAACATTTCGGACAACGTGAACTTTTAATTGGGCTAAGAACGCAATTTTGAAAAATGCATGTTTTTCTAATCCAAATAAAATAGCAATAAAATTCGAATAAAATTATTTATTCGATTTTAACATTTTCCTCCAATATTTCATTTAGTTTGGAGAAGTCATATTATCTCCTCTCATATATTTTTATTATGAAATATTTTTGGAGAGAAAAATAATAAAACCAAAATGATCCTCTTTCTGATATTTGAAAAAATTCCAATATGAAAATCGTGAAATCCCTAACTCTCTCCGTGGGTCCTTGAGTTTCTTAGGATTTTCTAGGATCGTAAAACCGAATGCAATAAAATATGACACGCAATATGATATCCTATGTGTAACATTCCAAATTGAAAATTTGGGATGTTACATCGCTCAAGGTGGGCTTGGGCCTAGGTGGAACGATACCACCTTATTTAAAAAAAATATGTGTGCCATGTAGGCCTCGGCCCATCCAGGAAGAAATGTGGGATGCCCTCATATTACTAAGAAAAAATATTCGGCCCAACGAAAAATGGGAAAATAACAAGTTTTTCATTATTACCATTTGGTAATGATGGTCAGTTATCTGAAAAAAAAAGTTTTCATTATTTTCTAAAAAACAGGTTTTTCATTGTATAACTCTAAAAAAGATTTTTCTTTATAGAAAAATCTCGAAACCAATTGAACAATATAAAATTATAAGAATAGGAAAATAATGAACTCCTTCCTGAATCTTGCTATATGGTTTAGCAAGTAGACAACTAAACGTGTAATTCAAAAAAATGTTAATGTTAATATGTATTTAAAAAAATGTAATCATGTGTTTAAAAAACTAAATGTGTGTATTTGAAAAGTTTCATGCATATAAAAAATAATAATCATTAATAATATTAGATATGTATAAAAAAGTTTCATGTGTATGAAAAAATAGTCATCAGTACGTATATATGGAAAAGTAGATAACAAAACAATATTTTTTAAAATGTTAATCATGTATTTAAATTTTCTTAACATATATAAACAAGGTTTTATATGTATACAAAAAATGTACAATGTGTAAAAACAAATATAGACATCAAAATGTATGTATGAAAAGATGCTTTTTGTTGGGAATATATGAAAAGAAGTTAATCATGTATTTGAAAAATGTTAAACATATATAAACAATATGTAAATTTTGTGTTAAAAATGTAGACATGTATTCAAACTGTTAGACATCACAATATTTATTAAAAATGTTAAATTTTTTTCTAGTGTACACAAAATTGTTCATAAAATGTAGTCTAATATTCTTGAAAAATGTAGAAGTGTTTTTACAACAAATATTTCTTAGGTCCTTCACAAAAAAACTCATTTTGAGAACTCGAAAATTGGAAAATGAATTTGCGGAATTTGTCTTTTTCATGAGAGGTAGATCAAACAAAATTTACACCCAACCATTTGATCAATTGTACATTAAATATGGTCTAATATTTTAGAAACTTGATGTGGTCAAATTTTACAACAAATATTTGTTAGGTCCTTCACAAAAAAACTAATTTTTGTCACTCAAAAATGGAAAATAGATTTTTCGTGCAAAGAAAATGAAAACTCCCTTTGACAACATTATTTGCAATTTCAATATTCACACTTGTGCAAAATGTGATATCATTTGAACAAACTATGCCCATTTTGATTTTTTCATGCCCATTTAAAAATGCGGTCAAAACGGCGGGCATGACCGTTCCTAGCTAGTGGTTGAACAAACTATGCCCATTTTAAATATATACTTATGTACCTAGAAATGATTTTTATAAAAATAAAGAGCAAACTATAAGGCAACTGCAGTTCAAATTTGACCCGCTTCTTGTTGAATCGGCAGAAATTTGTTTTTTTCGGGAGAGGTGGATCAAAACTTTTGACACCCAACCATTTGGTCAGTTGTGCATTAAATATGGCCTATTATTTTAGAAAATTGATTTGGTTCAATTTTGCAACAAATATATGGTAGGTCCTTCACAAAAAAATCATTTTGGGACATCGAAAAATGGAAAATGATTTTTTCATCCGAAGAAAAGGAAAACTTTCTTAGGCAACATTGTTTGCCATTCCAAGATGCACCCTTGTGCACAATATTATATCATTTGAACAAACTATGCCATGAATGTGGCCATTAGATTGATCATTTGGTTTGAAAGCCATGAATCTTCACACACGTTAGCTCATTTCTGAGAACACTTTTTAAAAGAATTGTCGTATTACAAGTTTATTATTTTTCCTGATAACTTGGTTACATATAATAACACAATGCGAAGGTTTTCCATTTTTTTATTTTTCATGCCCATTTCAAACAACGGTCAAAACAACGGGCATGACCGTTCCTAGCTAGTGGTTGAATCTTGGAAAACTTTTGATGTTTCTATGATTAAATAGATACTTATGTACCTAGAAATAATTTTTGGAAAAAGTAAGTGGAAAACTATAAGGCAGCTGCAGTTCAAATTTGACCCGCTTCCAACTGAATCGACGGAAATTTGTCTTTTTCACGAGAGGTGGATCAAATATTTTGGCACCCAACCATTTGGTCAATTGTGCATCAAATATGGTCTGGTATATTAGAAAATTGATTTGGTACAATTTTGCAACAATTATTTGGTAGGCCCTTCACAAAAAACTCATTTTGGTCACTCGAAAAATGGAAAATGAAATTTCCGTGCAAAGAATAAGAAAACTTCCTTAGTAAACATTGTTCGCCATTCCAATATGCACCCTTGCGCACAATATTAGATCATTTAAACAAACTATGTAATGAATGTGGCCATAAGATTGATCATTTGGCTTGAAAGCCATGAATCTTCACACATAAGATTGATCAGTTTACAAATTTTTGCAAATTTTGTATTTTGCAGTATTGTTTTGGTTGCAGTAGCTTTTTAACTTGCTGATGTTTTATTAATTATGTGCTGCTGCTCCACTGAAAATTCTTAGTGTATCTTATGCTTAGTGTTAATTCTTTGCAGCTACTCCACTGAACTAAAGTACTAAAGTACTTCTTGAACTACTGCAGTATTGCTTCCAATACAACAATATTGGAGTATTGCTTCCGATTACTGGAGTAGCAAATGCATCAGTAGTGTACTGCTCTTGTTTAGTAGTGTAGGAATTTAGTGTTCTTCTCTTCTCTATTCTCTTCTCTTCTCCTCTTGTTCATTGTTTAGTAGTGTACATGATCATGATCAACACTGAAACATTTCTTAACTGATTTACTCCCTATTGTCAGCATTGATGCTTTCTTCAAATTTACGAGAAATTAAGATGCATCATTAAATTAACTAGAATTTTCTTTGTTAATTAAGATGCATCATTAAGCAGGAGGAGTACCCATTTGTACTGTACCTAAAAGAAATTTATATTTACATACACAACATGCAAATCACTTCTGTTGACTACCCAAATCAATTTGAGACATGCACATATTTCTCTCTGGATTGTGCAAGTTAGACGAACTACTCTAATTTAAACAAGTTGGGATCCATCACTACAATAGGGGTATGTTTGCATTTCACCTAGCTTGTAATGAATAACCTAGTCCTTAAGTAAATGTTTCATTACATCATGAGCTTTCCGACAAATTAGTTAGGTAGTGGTTTCAGCTGCTGCATTGTTGCTTATATTTGATATACTACACAATGTGATTGGAGTTTATTGTGATTTGCAGAAGATAGAATCTGGACGCCCTTCCGTGGTCGACGACACCCTTCCGTCGTGGGCTCTCAGTAGGATGGCGGCCAAGCCATTCTGCTCAAGAGTCAAGTCCCAGTCCGACTTCTCTGCTTCCCAGCTGCTCCTTCAGTCCGGCTTCAGCAGCTCACTTCTCACCACGGTTCTGCACCTCTAGGAGTAAGCTATGGACTTCTCTCTTCTTTTCATTTATACTGGTTGATGTATATCCTAGTACATGAAATTCGGGGGAGCTCATATCATAGAATAGTGCATCAGTACCCAGTATATAGTCTTCGCTTTTGTTTGTACATAGCTCACTTCTCAGTTCTCGGCTAGAACAAGCACAAGATTCATCAGCAGCACTGAATAAAATTCATCTTAAAGTAGCACAGTAGTCAGTACATAGTATCTGCATTTTGTTTGTACTGCTAAATTATATTTATAAATTCAGTTTATAATGCTAAACTTGCACAGTACAGTCTCTTCCTTTTGTTTATACCATTAGATTTTGTTTATAAATCCAGTTTGTACTGATAAACTTAAGCAGGCTCTGCCTTTTGCTTATACTGTTAATTTTTATAAACCAGTTTATAGTGCTTACCTCTTTGTCACATTGGGTTTGGCAGCAGTTGCTAATCTCTAGCATTTACCTCTTGTTGTAGACCAGGAAATGAAAGATCGCTCGACAAACAGCCGCTTCCAGTCAGTTGGATCTGATCTTATACCCGCACACGAGAGCTACCGGAGCAGTACCAGATTAACAAGTGACACGTCCATTTTGCATCATGCTTCTATATCGATATTTATTTCATTATGGGCTGTTATTACACATTATGTCACAATACTTACGCCTATTCTTTGTTATTTTACAAGGTTTGCACGAAGAGGGAGAATGTCGGCAGCTGGAATTCTGGGCTAGAAAAGGAGCAAATATTAGAAACCTATTCTGCACAACTCCAAAAGTCTTGAAACTCCACGGAAATCAATTTTGGAATATATAAAAAATATTGGGTGAAGAAAGCACCAGAGGGGGGCCACCCACCATCCATGAGGGTGGGGGGCGCGCCCTACCCCCTAGGCGCGCCCCCTGTCTTGTGGGCCCCCTGGCAGGCCTCCGATGCCCATCTTTGGCTATATGAAGTCTTTCGCCCCGGAAAAGCCATAAGCAAGTTTTCAGGACGAAACACCGCCGCCACGAGGCGGAACCTTGGCGGAACCAATCTAGGGATCCCGCGAAGCTGCTCTGCCGAGGAAGCATCCCTCTGGGAGGGGGAAATCGTCACCATCGTCATCACCATCGATCCTCTCATAGGGAGGGGGTCAATCTCCATCAACATCTTCACCAGCACCATCTCATCTCAAACCCTAGTTCATCTCTTGTATCCAATCTTTGTCTCAAAACCTCAGATTGGTACCTGTGGGTTGCTAGTAGTGTTGATTACTCCTTGTAGTTGATGCTAGTTGGTTTATTTGGTGGAAGATCATATGTTCAGATCCTTTATTCATGTTAATACCCCTCTGATTATGAACATGAATATGATTTGTGAGTAGTTACGTTTGTTCTTGAGGACATGGGAGAAGTCTTGCTATAAGTAGTCATGTGAATTTGGCATTCGTTCGATATTTTGATGAGATGTATGTTGTCTTTCCTCTAGTGGTGTCATGTGAATGTCGACTACATGACACTTCACCATTGTTTGGGCCTAGGGGAAGGCATTGGGAAGTAATAAGTAGATGACAGGTTGCTAGAGTGAAAAAAGCTTAAACCCTAGTTTATGCGTTGCTTCGTAAGGGGCTGATTTGGATCCATATGTTTCAGGCTATGGGTAGGTTTACCTTAATACTTCTTTTGTTGTTGCAGATGCTTGGAAGAGGGGTTAATCATAAGTGGGATGCTTTTCCAAGGAAGGGCAGTACCCAAGCACCGGTCCACCCACATATCAAATTATCAAAGTAACGAACGCGAATCATATGAGCGTGATGAAAACTAGCTTGACGATAATTCCCATGTGTCCTTGGGAGCGCTTTCCTTTATATAAGAGTTTGTCCAGGCTTGTCCTTTGCTACAAAAAAGATTGGGCCATCTTGCTGCACCTTATTTACTTTTTTTACTTGTTACTTGTTACAATTTACTTTATCAGAAAACTATCTGTTACCGATAATTTCAGTGCTTGCAGAGAATACCTTACTTAAGACCGCTTGTCATTTCCTTCTGCTCCTCGTTTGGTTCGACACTCTTACTTATCAAAAGGACTATGATAGATTCCCTATATTTGTGGGTCATCAATACTCTTTTTTGGTGCCGTTGTCGGGGAGTGAAGCGCCTTTGGTAGGTGGAATTTGGTAAGGAAAATTTTATATAGTGTGCTGAAATTTACTGTCACTTGTTACTATGGTAAGTAATCCCTTGAGGGGCTTGTTCGGGGTACCTTCACCCCGGTCAGTAGATCAAAGAGTTGCTCCTCAACCTAATGAACCTACTAAAAATGTTTATTTTGAAATTCCTTTTGCTATGATAGAGAAATTGCTAGCTAATATTTTTACAGGAGATGGAACATTGCATCCCAATTTGCACCTAACCTATGTGGATGAAGTTTGTGGATTATTTAAGCTTGCAGGTATGCCCGAGGATGTTATGAAGAAGAAGGTATTCCCTTTATATTTGAAGGGAAAGGCATTGACATGGTTTAGGCTATGTGATGGTATTGGATCATGGAACTACAACTGATTGAAATTGGAATTTCATCAGAAGTTTTATCTTATGCATCTGGTTCATCGTGATCGTATTTATATATATATAATTTCTGGCCTCGCGAAGGAGAAAGCATCGCTCAAGCTTGGGGGATTCTTAAGTCAATGTTATATTCATGCCCCAATCATGAGCTCTCAAGAGAAATTATTATTCAAAAAATTTATGCTCGGCTTTCTCTCAATAATCGCTTCATGCTCGATACTTCTTGTACTGGTTCTTTTATGATGAAGACTACTGAATTCATATGGGATTTATTGGAAAGAATTAAATGCAACTCTGAAGATTGGGGACTCGACGAAGGTAAGGAGTCAGGTATAACACCTAAGTTTGATTGTGTTAAATCTTTTATGGATACCAATGTTTCCGTGAATCTAGCACTAAATATGGACTTGACTCTGAGATAGTATCTTCTTTCTATGAATCATTTACTACTCATGTTGATCTCCCTAAGGAGAAGTGGCTTAAATATCATCCTCCCATCAAAGTAAAAGTAGTTGAACCTATTAAAGTTGAAGAAAATACTATCACTTATAATGTTGATCCTATTGTTCCTACCGCTTATATTGAGAAACCACCTTTCCCTATTAGAATAAAGGATCATGCTAAAGCTTCAAGTGTGGTTCATAAGAGTAATACTAGAACACCTACACCCTCTAAGCAAATTAAAGTTGAACCTAGTATTGCTATGGTTAAGGATCTCTTGTCCGATAATATTGATGGGCATGTTATTTACTTTTGTGATGAAGCTGCTAGAATTGCTAGACCCGATACTAAAAATAAACATAGACCTGTTGTAGGCATGCCTGTTATTTCTGTTAGAATAGGAGATCATTGCTATCATGGATTATGTGATATGGGTACCAGTGCGAGTGCAATACCTCATTCTTTATATGAAGAAATTATGCATGATATTGCACCTGCTGAAATAGAAGGTATTGATGTTACAATCAAGCTTGCAAATAGAGATACTATTTCACCGATTGGGATTGTTAGAGAAGTTGAAGTCTTGTGTGGGAAAGTTAAATATCCTACTGATTTTCTCCTTCCCCACAAGATGACTTTTTCCCCATTATATTTGGTAGACCCTTCTTGAATACTGTTAATGCTAAGATGGACTGCAAAAAGGATATTGTTTCTGTTGGTTTAGGGGATATGTCTCATGATTTTAATTTTTCTAAATTTCGTAGACAACCCCATGATAAATAATTGCCTAGTAAAGATGAAATTATTGGTCTTGCTTCTATTGTCGTGCCTCCTAATGATCCTTTAGAACAATATTTGCTAGACCATGAAAATGATATGTTTATGCATGAAAGAAGGGAAATAGATGAAGTATTCTTTAAACAGGGACCTATTTTGAAACACAACTTCCTGTTGAAATTCTTGGGGATCCTCCTCCACCCAAGGGTGATCATGTGTTTGAGCTTAAACCATTACCTGATACTCTTAAATATGCTTATCTTGATGACAAGAAGATATATCATGTTATTATTAGTGCTAAACTTTTAGAGCAGGAAGAAGAGAAATTATTGAAAACTCTGAAGAAGCACCGTGCTGATATTGGATATACTCTTGATGATCTTATGGGCATTAGTCCCACTCTATGCCAGGACAAAATAAAATTGGAGAAAGATGCTAAACCGATTGTTGATCACCAATGACGTTTGAATCCTAAGATGAAAGAAGTAGTAAGAAAAGAAATACTAAAGCTTCTGGAGGGAGGTATAATTTATCCTGTTGCTAATAGTCAATGGGTAAGTCATGTCCATTGTGTCCCTAAGAAGGGAGGTACTATTCTTGTTCCTAATTATAAAGATGAATTGATCCCACAAAGAATTGTTACAGGTTATAGAATGGTAATTGATTTCCACAAACTAAATAAAGCTACTAAAAAGGATCATTACCCTTTACCTTTTATTGATCAAATTCTATAAATATTATCTAAACATACACATTTTTGCTTTCTAGATGGTTATTCTGGTTTCTCTCAAATACCCGTGTCAAAAGAGGATCAGGAAAAGACCACTTTTACTTGCCCTTTAGGTACCTTTGCTTATAGACATATGCCTTTTGGTTTATGTAATGCACCTGCTACCTTTCAAAGATGCATGACTACTATATTCTCTGACTTTTGTGAAAAGATTGTTGATGTTTTCATGGATTATTTTTCTGTATATGGAACTTCTTTTGATGATTTCTTAAGAAACCTTGATCGAGTTTTGTAGAGATGTGAAGAAACTAATCTTGTCTTGAATTTGGAGAAGTGCCACTTTATGGTTAATGAAGGTATTGTCTTGGGGCATAAAATTTCTGAAAGAGGTATTGAAGTTGATAAAGCTAAAGTTGATGCTATTTAAAAGATGTCGTGTCCTAGGGACATTAAAGGTATAAGAAGTTTCCTTGGTCATGCCCGTTTTTATAAGAGGTTCATTAAAGACTTCTCAAAAATTTCCAGGCCTCTGACTAATCTCTTACAAAAAGATATTCCTTTTGTCTTTGATGATGATTTTGTAGAAGCATTTGAAATACTTAAGAAAGCTTTGATTTCTGCACCTATTGTTCAGCCTCCTGATTGGAATTTACCCTTTGAAATTATGTGTGATGCTAGTGATTATGCTGTAGGTGCTGTTCTAGGACAAAGAGTTGATAAGAAATTAAATGTTATCCAATATGCTAGTAAAACTCTAGACAGTGCCCAGAGAAATTATGCTACTACTGAAAAAGAATTTTTAGCAGTTGTATTTGCTTGTGATAAGTTCAGACCTTATATTGTTGATTCTAAAGTAACTGTTCACACTGATCATGCTGCTATTAAATACCTTATGGAAAAGAAAGATGCTAAACCTAGACTTATTAGATGGGTTCTCCTACTACAAGAATTTGATTTGAATATTATTGATAGAAAGGGAGCTGAGAACCCCGTTGAAGACAACTTATCTAGGTTAGAGAATGTTCTTGATGACCCACTACCTATTGATGATAGCTTTCCTGATGAACAATTAGCAGTCATAAATGCTTCTCGTACTGCTCCATGGTATGCTGATTATGCTAATTACATTGTTGCTAAATTTATACCACCTAGTTTCACATACCAACAAAAGAAAAAGTTTTTCTATGATTTAAGACATTACTTCTAGGATGACCCACACCTTTATAAAGAAGGAGTAGATGGTGTTATTAGACGTTGTGTACCTGAGCATGAACAGGAACAGATCTTACGCAAGTGTCACTCCGAGGCTTACAGAGGACAACATGCTGGAGATATAACTGCACATAAGGTATTGCAATCCGGTTTTTATTGGCCTACTCTCTTCAAGGATGCCCGTAAGTTTGTCTTGTCTTGTGATGAATGTCAAAGAATTGGTAATATTAGTAGATGTCAAGAAATATTCACTTGTTATTGAACCATTTGATGTTTGGGGCTTTGATTATATGGGACTGTTTCCTTCCTCTAATGGGTATACACATATTTTAGTTGTTGTTGATTATGTTACTAAGTGGGTAGAAGCTATTCCAACTAGTAGTGCTAATCATAACACCTCTATTAAGATGCTTAAAGAAGTTATTTTTTCAAGGTTTGGAGTCCCTAGATACTTAATGACTGATGGTGGTTCACACTTTATTCATGGTGCTTTTCATAAAGTTCTTGCTAAGTATGATGTTAATCATAGAATTGCATCCCCATATCACCCACGGTCTAGTGGTCAAGTAGAACTGGGCAATAGAGAGCTTAAATTAATTTTGCAAAAGACTGTTAATAGATCTAGAAAGAATTGGTCCAAGAAACTTGATGATGCATTATGGGCCTACAGAACTGCATATAAAAATCCTATGGGTATGTCTCCTATAAAATGGTTTATGGAAAAGCATGTCACTTACCTCTCGAACTAGAACATAAGGCATATTGGGCCATTAAAGAGCTCAACTATGACTTCAAACTTTCCGGTGAGAAGAGACTATTTGGCATTAGTTCACTTGATGAGTGGAGAACCCAGGCATATGAGAATGCCAAACTGTTTAAAGAAAAAGTTAAAAGATGGCATGACAAAAGGATACAAAAACATGAGTTTAATGTAGGTGATTATGTATTGTTATACAACTCTCGTTTAAGATTTTTTGCAGGAAAACTCCTCTCTAAATGGGAAGGTCCTTACGTTATCGAGGAGGTCTATCGTTCCGGTGCCATAAAAATTAACAACTTCGAAGGCACAAATCCGAGGGTGGTGAACGGTCAAAGAATCAAACATTATATCTCAGGTAATCCTATAAATGTTGAAACTAATGTTATTGAAACTGTAAACCTGGAGGAGTATATAAGGGACACGTTCCAGAACGTTTCAGCCTCCAAAAAGGAAGAGGTATGTGGTATAGTAAGTAAACCAACTCCAAAACAGCTCTAATACCAATTTTTCTCCGTTTTGGAATATTTAAGAAACTAGGAAAAGAAGAAGCAGTCCGGAAAGGACACGAGGCATCCACGAGGGTGGAGGGCACGCCCCCTGCCTCGTGGGCACCTCGTGTGCCCTCCGGACTCCGTTTTCTTGCACAATACTTCTTTTGGTCGGTCACAATTCATTACATAATCTCCCGAAGGTTTTGACCACCGTACCACGCAAATATCCTCTGTTTTTGTTTCGAGTTGTTTCTGCTGCAGATTTAGATTGAGATGTCTTCTCAAGAGTCAGTTGGGGAGAGCCGGGTATCCCATCCGACACCGGGACTAGGAGAAAATAGTGATGCTGACCACTTTGGGCCATTAACGAAGGAAGAGATGGAGGCCGACTTAAAAAGGATAGATGCCATGGAAGAGGATCAAGAAGTTACTTCTCATTTATGAGTCAGATTCACGATGGGGGAACTACAAAGCTCAGCTATTCCAAACTCGGTCATCCCTTCCAATGTTAGATTTCTTTCTTATGAAAATATGAAAAAGAGTGTTACTTGTTCCCCCGCAGCTATGTAACATCCATGGGTGAAAGGAGCTTTAGCCATCACGGGCAATTTCCGTAAGGAAATAATGGACCTCAAGCGGCAAGTCAATAAGATCGAGGAAGAGAGTCGTATCCTGAGGGGCATCATCGCCAAGAATATCACATCACCACCTCTGAAGAAAGAGACATAAATACATGGGTATGGGCACTCCCCTTAGCAACTACCAAGCTTGGGGGAGTGCCCCGGTATCGTATCACCATCACACTTTTATCTTTACTGTTTTTCTTAGTTCGATCCTTTTGGTAATATCTTGATCTAGTAGAATAAAATTTTACTATGACCTAGTTTTGAGTTTTGCTTTATGATCCTTCTATGTAATCGAGTCCATGAGCTATATATAATAAAGATTTGTTTTGAGTCGAGGGCTTGATTACCTTGCTATGATCTTGAGGGAATAATATAAAGAATAAAAAGAAATAAAGAGATCATATTAATCTTATGGAGAGTAATGACTTGACATATAAAGAGTATGATGAATAAAAGTTGTTGAGAGTTGACAAACATAGTTTTGGTCATCGTTGCAATTAATAGGAAGTAATAAAGAAAGAGAGGTTTTCACATATAATTATACTATCTCGGACATCTTTTATGATTGTGAGCACTCATTAAAATATGACATGCTAAAAGGTTGATGTTGGACAAGTAAGACAACGTAATGGGTTATGCTTTCTTACATCCGAAATAAATTATATTGTCATGGATCATACAACATGTTGAGCTTGCCTTTCCCCCTCATGCTAGCCAAATTCTTTGCACCAAGTAAAGATACTACTTGTGCTTCCAAATATCCTTGAACCCAGTTTTGCCATGAGAGTCCACCATATCTACCTATGGATTGAGTAAGATCCTTCAAGTAAGTTGTCATTGTTGCAAGCAATTAAAATTGCTCTCTCAATATGTATGATCTATTAGTGTGGAGAAAATAAGCTTTATACGATCTTGTGATGTGGAAGAAATAAAAGCGTCAGACTGCATAATAAAGGTCCATATCACAAGTGGCAATATAAAGTGACGTTCTTTTGCATTAAGATTTCATGCATCCAACCATTACTTCCCTCTGCGAAGGGCCTATCTTTTATTCTTGTCTTATGTCTTATGCAAGAGTCGCGGTGATCTTCACCTCTCCTTTTTATACTTTATCCTTTGGCAAACATTGTGTGTTGGAAAGATCCTGACATATATAGCTCATTGGATGTGGTTTTTCATAAACTATTATTGTTGACATTACCCTTGAGGTAAAAGGTCGGGAGGCAAAACTATAAGCCCCTATCTTTCTCTGTGTCCAATTAAAACTTCATACCCATAAGTATTGCATGAGTGTTAGCAATTGTGAAAGACTAAATAATAGTTGAGTATGTGGACTTGCTGAAAAGCTCTTATATTGACTCTTTCCGATGTTATGATAAATTGCAATTGCTTCAATGACTGAGATTATAGTTTGTTAGTTTTCAATGAAGTTTCTGATTCATACTTGAAATTGTGAATGAATTGTTACTTTAGCATAAGAAATCATATGACAATATATATATGTTGTTGTTCTAAGAATGATCATGATGCCCTCATGTCCATATTTTATTTTATCAACACCTCTATCTCTAAACATGTGGACATATTTTTCGATATCAGTTACCGCTTGAGGACAAGCGGGGTCTAAGCCTGGGGGAGTTGATACGTCCATTTTGCATCATGCTTCTATATCGATATTTATTGCATTATGGACTGTTATTACACATTATGTCACAATACTTATGCCTATTCTCTCTTATTTTACAAGGTTTGCATGAAGAGGGAGAATGCCGGTAGCTGGAATTCTGGGCTGGAAAAGGAGCAAATATTAGAGACCTATTCTGCACAACTCCAAAAGACCTGAAACTCCACGCAAGTCAGTTTTTGAATATATAAAAAATATTGGGCGAATAAATCACCAGAGGGGGGCCACCCACCATCCATGAGGGTGGGGGCGCGCCCCCCCTATCTCGTGGCCCCCTGGCAGGCCTCCGGTGCCCATGTTTGGCTATATGAAGTCTTTCGCCCCGAGAAAATCATAAGCAAGCTTTCGGGACGAAACACCGCCGCCACGAGGCGGAACCTTGGCAGAACCAATCTAGGGCTTCGGCGGAGCTGCTCTGTCGGGGAAGCATCCCTCCGGGAGGGGAAATCGTCACCATCGTCATCACCATCGATCCTCTCATTGGGAGGGGGTCAATATAGATCAACATCTTCACCAGCACCATCTCATCTCAAACCCTAGTTCATCTCTTGTATCCAATCTTTGTCTCAAAACCTAATATTGGTACCAGTCGGTTACTAGTAGTGTTGATTACTCCTTGTAGTTGATGCTAGTTGGTTTATTCGATGGAAGATCATATGTTCAGATCCTTTATGCATATTAATACCCCTCTGATTATGAACATGAATATGATTTGTGAGTAGTTACGTTTGTTCCTGAGGACATGGGAGAAGTCTTGCTATAAGTAGTCATGTGAATTTGGTATTCGTTCAATATTTTGATGAGATGTATGTTGTCTTTCCTCTAGTGGTGTCCTCTGAACGTTGATTACATGACACTTCACCATTGTTTGGGCCTAGGGGAAGGCATTGGGAAGTAATAAGTAGATGATGGTTTGCTAGAGTGACAGAAGCTTAAACCCTAGTTTATGTGTTGCTTCGTAAGGGGCTTATTTGGATCCATATGTTTCATGATATAGTTAGGTTTACCTTAATACTTCTTTTGTAGTTGCAGATGCTTGCAAGAAGGGTTAATCATAAGTGGGATGCTTGTCGAAGGAAGGGAAGTACCCAAGCACCAGTCCACCCACATATCAATTATCAAAGTAACGAACGTGAATCGTATGAGCGTGATAAAAACTAGCTTGACCATAATTCCCATGTGTCCTCGGGAGCGCTTTCCTTTATATAAGAGTTTGTCCAGGCTTGTCCTTTTCTACAAAAAAGATTGGGCCATCTTGTTGTACCATATTTACTTTTGTTACTTGTTACCCGTTACAAATTACTTTATCACAAAACTATCTGTTACCGATAATTTCAGTGCTTGTAGAGAATACCTTACTGAAAACCACTTGTCGTTCCCTTCTGCTCCTCGTTGGGTTCGACACTCTTACTTTGTAACATCCCGATTCTCGGAATGTTTAAGAAAAAGTTTTCCAAAAATTTAGGGCGAGAAAATTTTCGTTTGTTTTATTTGGTAACAAAGCTTAAATTGGACTTTTATAATTTGGAGGATTTAATTTGAACTAATGCGAACTTAAATTTAAATTGAGTTTTGTTCTTCTCTTTTAGTTGGGTTTTGTTTTTCTCTCTCCAGCATATTAAATTATGTGCGAGTGTATATTTCTTTGGAGTTTCCGAAGTCATTTTTTAGCCTCTATTCTGTTTCTACTTTTCCATAAAAGAAACTCATTTCTTTTCTCCCTCACATTAGGAGTCTCTCTTTTCTTGGGTGCAGCCCAAATCTTTCCATCCAAACTGAATGGGTCTAACCCAATCTGCTCCTCACTTCTTTATTTTTTCTCCAAACCGAAATGGCCAAGCCCATTTCTTTTTCCTCTTCTCTCTTTCCACTTTCCCACTTGGGCCTGGCCGAAATTTTTTTTTGAAGCCGCCAGCAATTGCTAGCCGTTATATTATAGGGGTAGGGAGCAATATTTACACAGCCGCTGACGCGGTTTGAGGAGAGCAAAAGAAGAGAAATGAAACAAGGGCCAAGCCCCTAAACCAAACTTGGATGATCTCTCACATTGGGTCCCCAAAAGGGGGCTGCAAATGTTTCGCTCCCGCCAGTCTCCATGCCTCCAGGGATCATCTCACTGCCTGGATGACAGCCTAGGGTGCAGCGATGTTCTTGTGGAAAACTCTGCGGTTTCGCTCGAGCCAAATTTCCCATGTGATGAGCATGGTGAGCGACCTGATTCCCTTCTGATGCTCGGTGTGTGTGCTGTCGATGATATGTGCCCAGAACATCTCCGATCTGTCGCCTTCTGGCCAAGTGGTTGGGGCCTGGCCGACCTGGCCCATCTCTCTAGCTAGGAGAGCATCTGCTCTCCTTCCTTTTGTACGTTCACAATGACATGAAGAGAAACAGCCACCTACAAATACATAGGAAACTCCTGCATCCTTCTTTAAATCCACTTTCCTTTTTTATTTCTCTCCACTTTCCATTTTTCAATGCCAACCCAAGCGCTTCTCCTTCCTCACGGCTCCACCCACACTTGAACGTACATGCGCACACGAAGCTGAAACGTACAGGCACTAGCACCCCTCATTCTCTCAACCGTTCTCAAATCCGTGAGTATATATATATATATATATGTGTGCCCCTTGCTCCTCTTCCAGACCCATATCAACTCCTCCCTTCTCCCTTCCTCAATCTCTCCAAAACTCTCTTCGAACTGCTGTTGTTCCATGGATGTCGGTGCTCGTTCCCGGTGGCGTAGACCATCTCCATCAGCACCCTTGCGCCCCAAGGTTCCTCTTCACACCACGGATCCATTCAGAGAAGAACAAACACATTCCGTCGATCACACGCAAAGAATTTTACATGTCCGTCCACACTGTTAAGCGAGTTCGTCGCATCGATTCATCGCGCTCAGTAAGTTTCTGTCCAATTCCTTGTGCACGTATACTATATCCTATCTAACCTACCTCCTATACAACTAATTCTATCCATGATAGTAGTTGGCCGTGCACACGACGGAGGCGTGCCGCTGCCACCACTTGGGATTGCCGCCGCTGTCACGAGGGCCTGTCCGATAACTCCATCCGTGTTATCTTCTTCACCTTGTACGCAGGAGCACGCCAACATCTTCTTCCACGCCGTTGATCGACCACCCATGATTTTTTTTGCACAACTTCTTTGACTCCGTTCGTGGGGTTCATCTCATCGTTCCTCAAACCTGGTGAGCTACTCCTCAATTCCTCTTGTACACATGTTCAACACCGTACGTTGTATCTTCTAGACATCACTATGCAACCCATCTATGTCGTTGCTCGCGCCGATGCATCAATGGATGCCATCGACATGTTCGCGTACTTTTAGTTCATCGAATGATCTTGTGTTCAACATACGATTTGGTTCTCATGTCCATGGTAAACCCATGGAGGAGTTAAATCACTAGTTTCATCAATAGGAGTTTAGTATAAATTTTGTTATAGTCCTTGCCAAGATTGAATGGAGTTTGTTCATCGGTTAAATTTTGTATTAATATATTATTGTTCATTAGTTTGCCATATGCCTAGGTGTACATCCTATTGGTCTCATAATTTGTGTGTGTGAATGACTTATTAAATTTATTGTTTATTGATTATAGTTTTTGTTGTCGCAAGTAAATAATATTTTCTGTGTATGGTTATTGTCTTGTGTTAGACATGTCTATAGATTTTAATATAGTTTTGTATGGTTTGATGTATATAATGCATGCCTAATTGTAGTAGTATATCAGGCTTTTGTTTCATATTAGTTATTGTGATTTATTAACACGTATAGTAGTTGACCGGTGAACTCTTATGTTAGTATGGTATGTGTATGTTCATTATATGCCTATGAGTCGCTCCTACTTATTTCGTAATTTTGTGAGTTAAATATCGTTTACCAGATTTGTTGTAAGGATTGCTTTTATTTATATTATATTTTTACGTTGTCTCATGTGTTATTTTTGTGTAGCATGTAGCCCTATATTGCATGAGTAAAATATTTGGTGAACGTTCGCCATGTTTATAATTTTGTAGGATTATTATAGACTTTAATTGTTTATCGAATCATTAAATACTTGATGTCTTGACTATTTAATTCTGATTAGCATGGTGACATCTTAGATATGGTTTACATATTCATTTCCCTCCATGTCACATATTTGTTTTAATTGTTCGAAATCATTTTCATGTTTACGATAGATATTTATATATTTTCGTACATGTTGTTGCATTGCTTCTTTATGCTAGAGGACAAATGAAATGCTATGCTGTTTGAGAACATATCCATTGTAGTTCCTTGTCGCATAATATATTAGTGCCTTCATTCCTCTTATTTTGTAGATGTTTGTTATCTGAGATTACATCGGTAGTTCGTTTACATCATAGATTTGTTTGTGTTTGTATTGTCGAATCAATGCTCTTAGCATATAACTTTAGCTTATTGTCTTTTTGGGTAATTATCAATTGTTTTGTTTATCTAGATCAATATCTATGCATGCTTAGTTGGTCGTAGTAGGCATATGGTAGTAGTTATAAATCTCATACATTCAAATAGGCATGATTCATTCTTGCTTCATCAGCACCATGGCATGATGTTATGATTGCATAACTAGATAGCAATCATGTGTGTGTACCAATTCTTGTTTTTATGATGCGTAGTTGTGTACTTAAGGTACTTTCAAGTGTTGGATGCGCTAAATATAGATACATGCCACTTTCTTACTCATGCTAGTATAGTTCATTGCTTGATGTTGTCGATGGCATGGTCTAGTTGTTTACTTCCCTACATGCTTAGAATGCTTCCTCGAGGAACTAGTCTATTAGGGTTCTGTGCTCATAGTAGAGTTCATACTTAACTAACTTGTTATCAACCAAGTTATGTTATAGTTACTAGTTGTATTCTATTGATAGCATAGTTTGTCATCTTGTGTCATGCTTAGCGTTATATCTAGTCTACCTCTCTATTACATTGTTATATGCCTAGACTTCTTCATATCTAGTTTATCTAGTGGTTGCATTGTTATAACTCTAGTTGTCATTCATTCAAGTTATTTATCATGTCTTGTTATGTCTATGTGCTATATATATATATATAGTTGAGTACTTAGTCTCTTGTGTGTTCTTATGGGTGATTACTTTGGTATTATGGTAGCCTCAGGAGTGTTGGGTCTTTTTGCAATAGTCCCTCGCATGCTAAGATAGTTTACCTTTCATGTTAGTTGAGTTGTGCCTTCCTCATACGCTTAGTGCACATAGTTTAGTTTGTTGTTATGCATGTTGTGGCAATCTTTTGCTAGTGGTTAATATCATAGTTCGTATTAGAACGCTATTCTTGATCGCCAAGTCTTCCTTAGCCATGTCAACCTAATTAACCCTGTCACTTCATTGAATCATTTCTCTTATCTTCCAATCATGTTATCTCCTTTTGGAATCTCCATCTGATCACTATCTTGGTGTCCATCCACTCTTAATTTGTTTTGGATGTTATTTGGATTACTTTTGCTTTGGTATTTATTTGACTTCATTTGCTATCGTTATGACGAGTAGGGTGTGACGACGATGTTGGACATGGACAAAAACAGGTTACCGAAGAGGGACTCAACAACGAAGGCATGCCTCCTTCTTTGATCATACTTATCCTATGATTTACAAAATTGCATTGAGTTTTATTGTTACTATTGTGCATGCTATTTTAATTCTCGTAGCTAGCGTGTCGATTGACACATTACCTCGATCCGCTTGTTGCCTATTTACTTGACACCTGAGTTGAAGTATAAGGTTCCCGTAGAGTAGAAATGCTTAGCCATGCTTATCACCCTATAGGTGCCTTGTTTAATGACCTCTGAGTCATTGACAGTTGGAACTTAACGCAGAGCTAGGCCTGTTGGCCCTTGTTGACCTTCTCTATCCTCTTCTACTCTGGGTGAAACTTACCATCTTAATACTGGCGCGGGCGACAGGTGAATCAAGGATTGAAGAAGCGATTGGTTGCCCTTCACGAGTCGAAGGGGGCAATCAGTCGTCCGTGCCGCATAAGGCATAATAAGTCTTGGATTTGAAGATTGTGATAACAGAACAGCCACATGCTATATAGGCACTGGCTTGGTCAAGTAAGCTATTCAGCCTTAGGTGTCGATGTCGCCGTACCGCAGATGGGATAGCTGCCTTGCGAGGAGTATCCTCGGCACAGATGGGGGGGACCGATTTGAGGATGTACTCTCAGTTCCGTGCGCCAGACCCGATGGGCTTGTCACATCTTTGGGGGATCTAGTCCAAAGACCTCGTCACAATCTCCCTGCCGGTATACCAAATGGTGTACTATACCAGCGGCCACTGGTGGCATTAAGACGGGATTGTGTCGTGTGGGTAAAGTGTACAACCTCTGCAGAGTGTAAAACTATTCGAATAGCCGTGTCCACGGTCATGGACAACACATGAATCTTTCTTGACGAACAGGACCTGTCTTGCTTATTCCCTCTATGCCCCTATTCTTGAAGCCTATGAAGGATGTGAGTTGATCGAGGATCCTTACTTTGATGAAAGTTATTCTGGTGATAAAACATGTTTTCATCTAAAACTGCTTTTATCCAACTACTTTATTTGACAAACAAAATTTGCTTTATGCAAATGAGCCATACATCCTTCCTTTGAAGCCACATGTAGCTATTAGGTCCATCCCCGAGGGAGGCATGTTGAGTACGTAATGTACTAATGGCAATAATTTTGTTAACAACAGAGTTGCATGGAGATGAAGGTGCTGACTACGACTATTATGGCGATCCATAGGAGTGAGGTCACGTGGACTACATCGACTGCCGGTGGCTGAGATGGAGTCGCTACGCATTGTACTTTCCACTGTTTTCCTGAATGTAATAAGTGTCATGAAACATTTATCTAGGTATGCCTTGTGGCAAGATATATTTAAAATTGTAATACCTTTTTATGTATTGTGCAATGATATCATTTCACTCTGTTGTCAACAATGATCCTAGGGTTGACAAATATACACAGGAGGGTCTGGAAGTTAATTCCGGGTTCTCACAGAAGTGGTATCAGAACCGATGTCGACCTAGTCGCGTGGCCTTAGTTAGAAATGGAAAGCCTTAGGGACTATTATCACAAGAAAAACTATTTTGAAAATGAGCATTCTGGTACTCTTCTCCTTCACTATTGCTATTGTCATCTCATCTTATTCAATTGTAATTTAAACTCTACCTCTCTACCATCTTCTTTGTAGTATGTGAAACCCTTTTCCCTACCCTTGGTGTTGAAAAGTCAGAAGCTTCACGCAATGTGCCAAGAATTTCAAGATAACTTCAACCCCTGGAGCTTTGAGTAGCAACATTTTTCCAAGAGAAGACACTTAGAGACCTCAAGAAAGCAACAACCATCGATCATGATCCAATCGTCAACGTTGAAGATTAGCCCCAAGATTTATTGTGACCAGCCATATAGGATTAGGTTGGTTAACACCCTTGTAGTGATAGAACTAGTAGCTTGGAGACGCAAAACCTTTCTTGTGTGAGTATTGTCTGCATATTTTTGGTGTTTTCCTATGCAGTCATACTAAAACCTTATTTGCCAAAATGAGTTGCTTTTGAGTTTTATTTTGATAGATTCATGATTATCTGGGTGTTTTCTTTTGTCTATCTTCTGGGGTATCTCCGCCTTGTGTAGGATTCTATTAATCATCTTCTTCCTTTTCTCTCTTCTCTATAAACCCTGGAAGACGCTTTGAGAGCAAGGAAGCCACAAAAACCGTTTGGAGGTCTATTATGAAAGTGAACCTTATGGAAAACCTCTTTTAAGGGGGGTAGTAGACAATGATTGTGTCAAGATTGAAGATTTGAAGACCTTCATTTGCCAGGAAAACGAAGATTGAAGACCTTCACTACACCTACCATAAAGTTCAAACTTGAAGGATCAATTAGTCCAGCGGGACCAAAGCTTCACCAACAGAAGAAGGACAAGACTGAAGAATGTTCAACCAGTTACAGAAGCTATCAGATTACCATCGCCAAGACTGAAGGACCGCTTACAAGCCTTGAGCAAGCTAGAGATAGTATGGATAATCGAAGTATCTCTAATTAAGACCCCGAGGTTGCTTTCCATAAAGACCAGAATCAATAGTGATTCCAAGTTTCTGAGAAGAACTATGTCGAGGGATAAGCTAACCCAAAGCTATTCTCATTAGCCAGCCTGAATCTCGGGGATGAGATTCCTTTTAAGGAGGGTAGACTTGTAACATCCCGATTCTCGGAATGTTTAAGAAAAAGTTTTCCAAAAATTTAGGGCGAGAAAATTTTCATTTGTTTTATTTGGTAACAAAGCTTAAATTGGACTTTTATAATTTGGAGGATTTAATTTGAACTAATGCGAACTTAAATTTAAATTGAGTTATGTTCTTCTCTTTTTGTTGGGTTTTGTTTTTCTCTCTTCAGCATATTAAATTATGCGCGAGTGTATATTTATTTGGAGTTTTCGAAGTCATTCTTTTAGCCTCTGTTCTGTTTCTACTTTTCCATAAAAGAAACTCATTTCTTTTCTCCTTAACATTAGGACTCTCTCTTTTCTTGGGTGCAGCCCAAATCTTTGTTTGTTCCATCCAAACTGAATGGGTCTAACCCAATCTGCTCCTCACTACTTTATTTTTTCTCCAAACCAAAATGGCCAAGCCCATTTCTTTTTCCTCTTCTCTCCTTCCACTTTCCCACTTGGGCCTGGCCGAACTGGCCCATCTCTCTAGCTAGGAGAGCATCTGCTCTCCTTCCTTCTCTAAGTTCACAATGACATGAAGAGAAACAGCCACCTACAAATACATAGGAAACTCCTGCATCCTTCTTTAAATCCTCTTTCCTTCTTTATTTCTCTCCACTTTCCATTTTTCAATGCCAACCCAAGCGCTTCTCCTTCCTCACGGCTCCACCCACACTTGAACATACATGCGCACACGAAGCTGAAACATACAGGCACTAGCACCCCTCATTCTCTCAACCGTTCTCAAATCCGTGAGTATATATATGTGTGCCCCTTGCTCCTCTTCCAGACCCATATCAACTCCTCCCTTCTCCCTTCCTCAATCTCTCCAAAACTCTCTTCGAACTGCTGTTGTGCCATGGATGCTGGTGCTCGTTCCCGGTGGCGTAGACCATCTCCATCAGCACCCTTGCGCCCCAAGGTTCCTCTTCACACCATGGATCCATTCAGACAAGAACAAACACGTTCCGTCGATCACACGCAAAGAATTTTACATGTCCGTTCACACTGTTCAGCGAGTTCGTCGCATCGATTCATCGCGCTCAGTAAGTTTCTGTCCAATTCCTTATGCACGTATACTGTATCCTATCTAACCTACCTCCTATACAACTAATTCTAGCCATGATAGTAGTTGGCCATGCACATGACGGAGGCGTGCCGCTGCCACCACTTGGGATTGCCGCCGCTGTCACGAGGGCATGTCCGATAACTCCATCCGTGTTATCTTCTTCACCTTGTACGCAGGAGCACGCCAACATCTTCTTCCACGCCGTTGATCGACCACACATGATTTTTTACACAACTTATTTGACTCCGTTCGTGGGGTTCATCTCATCGTTCCTCAAACCTGGTGAGCTACTCCTCAATTCCTCTTGTACACATGTTCAACACCGTACGTTGTATCTCCTAGACATCACTATGCAACCCATCTATGTCGTTGCTCGCGCCGATGCATCAATGGATGCCATCGACATGTCCGCGTACTTTTAGTTCATCGAATGATCTTGTGTTCAACATACAATTTGTTTCTCATGTCCATAGTAAACCCATGGAGGAGTTAAATCTCTAGTTTCATCAATAGGAGTTTAGTATAAATTTTGTTATAGTCCTTGCCAAGATTGAATGGAGTTTGTTCATCGGTTAAATTTTGTATTAATATATTATTGTTCATTAGTTTGCCATATGCCTAGGTGTACATCCTATTGGTCTCATAATTTGTGTGTGTGAATGACTTATTAAATTTATTGTTTATCGATTATAGTTTTTGTTGTCGCAAGTAAATAATATTTTCTGTGTATGGTTATTGTCTTGTGTTAGACATGTCTATAGATTTTAATATAGTTCTGTATGGTTTGATGTATATAATGCATGCCTAATTGTAGTAGTATATCAGGCTTTTGTTTCATATTAGTTCTTGTCATTTATTAACACATATAGTAGTTGACCGGTGAACTCTTATGTTAGTATGGTATTTGTATGTTCATTATATGCCTATGAGTCACAACTACTTATTTCGTAATTTTGTGAGTTAAATATCATTGACCAGATTTGATGTAAGGATTGCTTTTATTTATATTATATTTTTACATTGTCTCATGTGTTATTTTTGTGTAGCATGTAGCCCTATATTGCATGAGTAAAATATTTGGTGAACGTTCGCCATGTTTATAATTTTGTAGGATTATTATGGACTTTACTTGTTTATCGAATCATTAAATACTTGATGTCTTGACTATTTAATTCTGATTAGCATGGTGACATCTTAGATATGGTTTATATATTCATTTCCCTCCATCTCGCATATTTGTTTCAATTCTTTGAAATCATTTTCATGTTTATGATAGATATTTATTTTATGCTAGAGGACAAATGAAATGCTATGCTGTTTGAGAACATATCCATTGTAGTTCCTTGTCGCGTAATATATTAGTGCCTTCAGTCCTCTTGTTTTGTAGATGTTTGTTATCTAAGATTACATCGGTAGTTCGTTTACATCATAGATTTGTTTGTGTTTGTATTGTCGAATCAATGCTCTTAGCATATAACTTTAGCTTATTGTCTTTTTGGGTAATTATCAATTGTTTTGTTTATCTAGATCAATATCTATGCATGCTTAGTTGGTCGTCAAGACATTTTAGCACTTGCTCTGTGTTATCAAGTTGTTATGATCATTGATAGTAGGCATATGGTAGTAGTTATAAATCTCATACATTCAAATAGGCATGATTCATTCTTGCTTCATCAGCACCATGACATGATGTTATGATTGCATAACTAGATAGCAATCATGTGTGTGTACCAATTCTTGTTTGTATGATGCGTAGTTGTGTACTTAAGGTACTTTCAAGTGTTGGATGCGCTAAATATAGATACATGCCACTTTCTTACTCATGCTAGTATAGTTCATCTCTTGATGTTGTCGATGGCATGGTCTAGTTGTTTACTTCCCTACATGCTTAGAATGCTTCCTCGAGGAACTAGTCTATTAGGGTTCTGTGCTCATAGTAGAGTTCATACTTAACTAACTTGTTATCAACCAAGTTATTTTATAGTTACTAGTTGTATTCTATTGATAGCATAGTTTGGCATCTTGTGTCATGCTTAGCGTTATATCTAGCCTACCTCTCTATTACATTGTTATATTCCTAGACTTCTTCATATCTAGTTTATCTAGTGGTTGCATTGTTATAACTCTAGTTGTCATTCATTCAAGTGATTTATCATGTCTTGTTATGTCTATGTGCTATATATATATATAGTTGAGTACTTAGTCTCTTGTGTGTTCTTATAGATGATTACTTTGGTATTATGGTAGCCTCAGGAGTGTTGGGTCTTGTTGCAATAGTTCCTCGCATGCTAACATAGTTTAGTTTCTTGTTATGCATGTTGTGGCAATCTTTTGCTAGTGGTTAATATCATAGTTCGTATTAGAATGCTATTCTTGATCGCCAAGTCTTCCTTAGCCATGTCAACCTAATTAACCCTGTCACTTCATTGAATCATTTCTCTTATCTTCCAATCATGTTACTCCTTTTGGAATCTCCATCTGATGACTATCTTGGTGTCCATCCACTCTTAATTTGTTTTGATGTTATTTGGATTACTTTTGCTTTGGTATTTATTTGACTTTCATTTGCTATCATAATGATGAGTAGGGAGTGACGACGATGTTGGACATGGATAGAAACAGGTTACCGAAGAGGGACTCAACAACGAAGGCATGCCTCCTTCTTTGATCATACTTATCCTATGATTTACAAAATTGCATTGAGTTTTATTGTTACTATTGTGTATGCTATTTTAGTTCTCGTAGCTAGCGTGTCGATTGACACATTACCTTGATCCGCTTGTCGCCTATTTACTTGACACCTGAGTAGAAGTATAAAGTTCCCATAGAGTAGAAATGCTTAGCCATGCTTATTACCCTATAGGTGCCTTGTTGAATGACCTCTGAGTCATTGACAGTTGGAACTTAACGCAGAGCTAGGCCTGTTGGCCCTTGTTGACCTTCTCTATCCTCTTCTACTCTGGGTGAAACTTACCATCTGAATACTGGCGCGGGCGACAGCTGAATCAAGGATTGAAGGAGCGATTGGATGCCCTTCATGAGTCGAAGGGGGCAATCAGTCGTCCGTGCCACATAAGGCCTAATAAGTCTTGGATTTGAAGATTGTGATAACAGTAAAGCCACATGCTATATGGGTGGCTTGGTCAAGTAAGCTATTCAGCCTTAGGTGTCGATGTCGCCGTACCACAGATGGGATAGCTGCCTTGCGAGGAGTATCCTCGGCACAGATGGGGGGACCGGTTTGAGGACGTACTCTCAGTTCCGTGCGCTAGACCCGGTGGGCATATCACATCTTTGGGGGATCTAGTCCAAAGACCTCGTCACAATCTCCCTGCCGGTATACCAAATGGTGTACTATACCAGCGGCCACTGGTGGCATGAAGACGAGATTGTGTCGTGTGGGTAAAGTGTACAACCTCTGTAGAGTGTAAAACTATTCGAATAGCCATGTCCATGGTCATGGACGACACATGAATCTTTCTTGACGTACAGGACCTGTCTTGCTTATTCCCTCTTTGCCCCTATTCTTGAAGCCTATGAAGGATGTGAGTTGATCGAGGATCCTCACTTTGATGAAAGTTATTCTGGTGATAAAACATGTTTTCATCTAAAACTACTTTTATCCAACTACTTTATTTGACAAACAAAATTAGCTTTATGCAAATGAGCCATACAGCCTTCCTTTGAAGCCACATGTAGCTATTAGGTCGTTCCCCGAGGGAGGCATGTTGAGTACGTAATGTACTCATGGCAATAATTTTGTTGACAACAGAGTTGCATGGAGATGAAGGTGATTACTACGACTATTATGGCGATCCATAGGAGTGAGGTCACGTGGACTACATCGACTGCCTGTGGCTGAGATGGAGTCGCTACGCATTGTACTTTCCACTGTTTTCCTGAATGTAATAAGTGTCATGAGACATTTATCTAGGTATGCCTTGTGGCAAGATATATTTAAAATTGTAATACCTTTTATGTATTGTGCAATGATATCATTTCACTCTGTTGTCAACAATGATCCTGGGGTTGACAAATATACACAGGAGGGTCTGGAAGTTAATTCTGGGTTCTCACATACTTATCGAAAGGACTACGATAGACCCCCTATACTTGTGGGTCATCAACAAGGACCCAAGCTGGACTCCCAAGTTCTTCGGTGAGCTGGCTCCATCTCCTACCCCTAGCTCCCTCTTTTCTACTCCTATAGCATGCCCTATTGGACTCATGCTCTGCTCCTACACCAGCAGCTTGATTGGTTCTATATACACTAGCAGTAGTAACTCATGTACATGTAATTGGACTCCCAGGGTGTTGTTCTTGTAAATTCTTCCATGTCTTTCTCTTTTGCTGGTGCTACTACACATGTTAGATTGTTAGTTGTACTTGTTTCCATCTCAAATTACTTATCTTCTTGAACATATGTCTAATGCTTGGTGCATGTAGGATGTGCTCCATGTGGATATCTATGCATTTGTTAAGATTTTTGTAGCACATGCTATGGCCTCAAAGATTGTTCATTTTATTTTTGTTCATACATGAGCACAGTTTTTTATTGTCGTCAAGGGGTGAATTGATTTGATCGTTAATATGTGGCTGGATGTGATGTTTTGCAGGCTGAAGGCGCTAAGGTGTTGGAGACATGCATGTACTTGTTGAGCGTTTTATCTGTAGAGTGCTATATTGTGATTGGTGTAATATTGTATAGTTATATTATGATTGGTGGAATGTAATAAACTTGATTGGCATATCGGTGATTTGGCTGTTATTTGAATATATTTCAAATATTCTCTCTGATTGGTATATCGTTGAGTTACAAATTGTGAAAAAATAAAACCTGATGTTTGGGACCTAGTGCCTAGAAGAATCTGACGATGTGCACCTAGTTGACTACAATAATATGAAAATTGAATGTAACAAAAAACAAAGAAAACCCGAAAACCAAAATTATATACAATGTGAAAACGCTGCATCTCAGAAAGCAAAAAAGGCCGAATCAATGGCCCAAGCCCATGTAGCTATCCAAAATTAACAGGAAAAATAAATATTAAAAAGTCTGAATTAATGGGCTCGGCCCATGTAAAACACCGAATTGGACCGGGCTGATTCTTATCCATGTCAGCTTGCCACGCTAGATCCTACGTGGCTTGGGGAGGCTGCCAGTGACAAAAAATCTGGTCGTCGAACCAATGAACTTTTACATATCACAAAGAAGGTCGTTAATTTCAGTTTACGACGGCCAGCTTTTGACCATCTGTTTTTGGTCACAAAAAGGTCGCAAATGAAAAACAATGGCCATTCAGCGACCAATAGTGATGGTCTCAAGTTGGCATATTTCTTTTAGTGCATCTATGCTGCTTCTGCGTCGCGGCTGGACCAGTCTGCTGCATCGACGGCGCGGCGGGACCTCCGTGCTGCTTCAGCGGTGCGGCGAGACATTTGTGCTGCAACTTCCGCGCGGTGGGACATGTCGGCTGCTTTCGCGGCGAGGCGGGACATCTCTCATGCTTCCACTTCCATGCTCGCCTCTCCCTGGTGGTAATCTCTCGACCCAGAACTCACGCTGGCCATGGCAGACACAAGGGAAGGATGCTGAATGACTTGTTTGTTGTTGTGGATGAGGAGTTTAGGAGGAATGCACAGTCATCTTGGCATAGTAGTATTTATAACCGAGTACTAATATGCTCCTAAGTGGGAAACCGTTTAGGTTGTGATCGGTGTGAACATGTTTGCAATTAAATATAGCGTGGTAGTAATTTGGAATGTGACGAGAGGCAAGCTAAAAATGTATTGAAGGTTCTAGTTTCGAAGTGCGGCACTATTCCCGAATGGCGCAACGTGGGCACATGTTCTCGGCCGTGATGTAGCATATGCCATGGTACTTCTTTTTCTCTTGCTGTGTACGTGCAATAACTGGTGCCGCCGGATACATATCTTGCGGTTATTGAGGCGTTCGACAGGAATAGCCTTGTGGCGAGCTATAGACTAGTCTTTTTTTTCACATGCATTACATCGACACATATCATATCTCTTCCTCTTTCCCACACACACACCTATCTCTCGGGACTTCTCGCACACACCATCTCTAGCTCCCTTGGTCGATGCCACCCACATACGCTTGTACTCCGAGTTTAGTACGTTATACATGAATAGAAGAGGTGCACGCACGCACTCGTCCTCTCTCACCCATGCATCTGTAGCTACGAATTGTAGTGTTCTCAACCATCCGATTGGCTCTATCATAGGTTTCCTATTGCTCCTTGTCCTTGAGATTGAGAAGTTTAAAACGCGGAGGCTAAGCTGGAGGCGCGAGGTTTTGGTTAATGTGCGGCCCGCACACGGTACCAACACGACACGAGCTTCGTCTGCCTGGTGCGCAGTCGAGTGAGTTGTCCAAGTATAGACACAACCAGGCCCTCCTTGGTATCCATGCCTTGACTTATGCATAGAGAAATTAGGATCGGAGGGAGTACTACTAGTAGTAGTACTACTTTGATGTGTCGCGTCAACTCGCACAAGTAGGGAACACTTCCTGAACAAACAAGCATATAAGTTGTTATACTTCTTACCCAAAGGATCTTTATATCCAACAGACACAAAATATCCGTTCGACTGTTAGAAATTACTTGAACTGCTGATCTGATGTCGAAGTAATTGCTGCATCGCCACAAAAACCCACCATCTCTTAAGCTAAAGTTGACCGAGCTAACCCCTATATTAGCATATTACTAAGATAAATAGATGGCACTGTAGAATCATTTAGGAGGTGAGCTTCTCAATCTGAATGTGGAGGGACACTGTCCTCGACAACCCAGCCCTGACCAGCAGCTTGGGCAGAACTGTGAAGAAGGTTAGCTCCTGCACGGCGACGTCATCGAGATCCTTGCTGCTTGTCACCTCCATTTCCACCTTAACGGTGTCGGTCCTGCCTTTGGGCTCCCCCGGCGGGCCGTTCGCTCACAGCTTGACCATGTAGTGCGGCAGTGGGGACGCCCCCTCTCTGATGCAGATGACCGACACGGCGATAGGCGCGCCAATGTCGAGCATGCCGCCGACCAAGAAAAATGTGCGGCCGTCCTCGTCCACGAACAACAAGAGTCGTGGCTCCGACAATGGCACTTGCAGATGGAGCACCTTTATGTACTGGATCATGCGCACAAGCATGGGATGCATGGTGCTGATGTGGTGGGAGAGCGCCGGCGGCGGGCTTTCATAGCCGCAGACGGGCACGGGGCATTTGCAGGGCGCGAGCGGACACACGCTCTGGTGATTGGTGATCTTGTGGTCAGTGACGTAGAGCCCACAGCCTTCGTGCGAGCACTCCGCCCTCACCGAGGAGAGGACGGCGTCCACCGCCGTGTTCCGCACGTCGAAGCCACCACCGCGATCGCACTTCTGGCACTGCCGCTGGTTCCCGAGGCGCTCAACACGGCAGTACGCGCAGGCCAGGTGCCCTCCCTTGCACTGCACAAATCAATCTAATAGCACATCAATCAAGAAACCTGCACCTTGCTTGATCAGCCGAACGGACAAGGCGTATTCGAACCTCATACACTGGAGGCTTCAAGGGGTGGAGGCACAAGGGGCAGTGGAGCAAGGTGAGGTCCATCGAGACCATAGAGAGCTCCATCGTCGGGTCCTGTTCCGTCGGCATGATCTCGCCCTCCTCGTGCACAACCATCTCTTGCTTTTGGGCCGGGGCATTACAAAGATTTACCATCACATATTCATACTACTTCAAGGTACATTAAATCAACACATGCAATTATCAAAAGGAAAGTCACGACATGCATGCATGTGTTGTAACTACTGCATCAGTAAATGCAAATTATTGAAATATATCGAGTGCACTGCTTTGAGGTGTCATGTCAACTCGTACAACAACGAGAAGTTTGATTAAAACACCCTCTCCCTTGCCCATGAGCGTGGTGGCTGGCAGGACTAGGAGAAGCTTTCGCTACACGCTCTCCCTCCTGTACGCGGTGGACATGCAGTAGTTCATTCAGTGTCAGATGGCCAGAAGCATACTGTAGTACTCCACTGGAATAGTACCATCATTGTTCGACTTCCCAAAGAGGCGAAGAGCCAAGCGTAGCCCAAACGCTCGTGCGGCAGTTTCATGTGTATAGTAGTCTAGGATAGCGTGTACCGTGCCTCTAAGCTTTAAATCGTTGGGGTCTGCTCCATGCTATGACGTTGTCTCGAAGCATTTTTTTGATTAAAAGCCCTACCTGTCATCCTAATGATTGTAGTTTGCACGCTCATCTGGTCAAGACAGGAATATATATTTTAATTTGTGGTGGGTAAATGTTAGTGGTTGCAGCAAATATATTGTACATTGCGGGTCTTTTAGACAAGTTTAGAGGCAAGCATGTGGGGCCAGTGCTATGATGTGTCCCATTGACTCGTACAATGAGGAGAAGCTTGATTTTACCACTACACGACTTCTCCCTCGCCCATGCGCTCGATGGCTCGCAGATGAGGACAGGCTTTTGCTTACTACAACAAGCTATCCCTCCCACACGCGATGGACGGACATGAAGCAGTTGATTCGATACGGTAGAAGTAGTAACATCATTGTTTGTCTTCTTGAAGAGGCGAAGAGCCAAACGCAACCCGAATGTGGTAGTTGCGAAAGCTCACGTGGCAGTCTTTGTGTAGGGGTGAGGCGTGGTGTGGAGCCTTGGAGCACACATATAGCCAGGCTCTTGCATGAGACAAAATTGCTATGTGAGCCCACTATTGTAGTACTTGCTAGTATAGCCCTTTAAACCGGAAAGGAGTATTTGCCTTTCTAGAGATTTCAACAAGTGACTAGAGTACACCCTAAATGAGTACATATGGAGCAAAATGAGTGAATCTACACCATACGTACTCCCTCCATTTCTTTTTAGTCTACATATAAAATTTTGTCAAAGTCAAACTTTGTTAACTTTGACTATGTTTATAGAAAAAATTATCGAGATTCACAATATGAAATCAATATTGTTAGATGCATCATGAGATTAATTTTCATACCATATAGCTTTAGTATTGTAGGTGTTGATATTTCTTTCTATAAAGTTGGTCAAACTTTACAAAGTTTGACTTTGACCAAATCTTATATGCACACTAAAAAGAAACAGATGGAGTAGTTCTCTCGTTTTCCTCTCCGCCTTGGTCACGGTGCACAATATTGAGTATCCTATTACTGACTAGTCTCTTTTTGACATGCATTTACATTGATACGGCTTGAATGCCAATGACGCAGAGGGTAGCGGCTCCTGAAACATTGAACGGTCAATGATGCCTCTGCATTCAATTAGCATGCAGAGGTAGGAGTAAGTAATTGGAGAAGCAGAATGGAGCCAACACGATGTGAATGCAACGTAGTTTGGACTGTCATAGAAAGGTGCCCCACCACTCCAATCCATATACTCCTAGTCTCTACGCAACATTGTCCACTCCAATCCAAGACCAAGACCAAGTTACCAGAAGCCACAAGCATCCATGGCATCAACGGACGCGTGCGGCAGTCGGCTGTGCCAGATCGTCCAAGACGTCCACCTGCGGCCCCGCGCCGTAGAGCATTTCTAGATGGTGCTGGCGACCACTGGTGTCATAGCCCTCGTCGACTCCGTCTTTGCCTCTCGCATGTGCTGGATGATGGTCGACTCCGTCGTAGGTTCACCGCCGTCAAGAAGCGCGTGGACGACCTTGCCGTACTGCTCTAGCCCGCGCGCCTAGGCTCCTCGTTGCCTGCCACCCTCATCGGCCTCCAAGGTGACGAACTCTTTGAAGCACTGGTGGCCCTGCAGCTATCGAAGGTCGCGATGAAGAATGTGCACCTCGAGGCTGCGCTTGGCACGCAGCGCCTTGCCATGCAAGAAACCGTCGATCTGCACATCCACTTCTACAAGGAAATCATCTACATAGGCCACTACAAGGCCAGCGAGGACAGAAAGACGTTGGCCTTCTTCCAGCGGCTGGAATCTTTGGACACCATTGTTCAGAAGCACGTCGACCTGGCCATGAAATCTGCCGCTACTTAGCCACCATTCGATGGGCCGGCGCCTTGAGTCGAGGAGGTGGACGTCGTCGATGGATGCATATTTCTTCTTGCCTCCTGTAACCAGCACTGCATCGCCTTGTGGCCTTAATGTTTTATTAGTGTATGGCATTTTTATTACAGTCGTAAATGACATGTGTGATCCCTTTCTCTTATTTGGCGTTAATTATATGTAGTATCACTATCTTCTACCTGGTGTACTACCTAGGTCCTGGTTTATTAGTCCCTTTTGTAATTTGTGCTAAATTTTTACCAAAGATTTAATTGACAAAATGTTAGTGCATGTCAAAAAAATTATATCATTTGATTTGTATTTGAACATAGTTTTCAATTATATAATTTTGGTGACATGCATGAACCTTTTGTTAGTCAAATTTATGGTCAAAAGTTGGCACAGATTACGACGGGGAGCAATAAACCAGGACAGAGGTAGACTGGTCCATCACCATTGTGTTTTGTGTCTAATTTTGACCTCAGTTACCCAACCTACATGGAGGGAGTGATGTATATATTGGCGCGACAAACAAACTTATAAAGTATATTCAAAACTGAGAGTTACTACAAGTCACGAGTTCAAAATGAGATAGTGAGTACAGCATGCCTATGCCTTTCGTGTCGCACCCCTACACGGCCGCGGTGCACAATGTAGACTAGTCTCTTCTTGACGCGCATTTACATTGATACAACTTGAATGCCAAGGAGGGAGAGGGTAGCAGTTCCCGAGACGTTGAACAGTTAATGATGTATCCTCAATTAGCATGCAGAGGGAATTAATTGGAGAAGCAGAATAGAGCCAGCATGATGTGAATGCAACAAAGTTTGGACTCTCATATAAAGGCGCACCACCACTCCAATCCATCTACTCCTAGTCTCTGCGCAACACTGCTCACTCCAATCCAAGACCAAGTGACCAGAAGCCACAAGCACCTTGGAGGCGATGACACGAGCGGCAGTTGGCTGTGCCAAATCATCCAAGACGCCGGCCTACGGCCCCGCACCGCGCAGTGTTTCCAGACGGTGCTAGCGACCGCCGGCGTCGTAGCCCTCGCTGACGCCGGCTTCGCCTCTCGCATGGACGACATGATGGTCCACTCCATCTACAAGTTCACCGCCATTAAGAAGCGCATGGATGACCTTGCTGTACTGCTCCAGCCCATGCACCTAGGCTCCTCATTGTCTTCCACCCTCATCGGCCTCCATGGTGACGAGCTCTTTCAAGCCCTGGTGGCCCTGCAGGTGCTGGAGGTCACGACGAAGAATGTGCACCTCGAGGCCGCGCTCACTGTGCAGCGCCTCGCCGTGCAAGAAAGCGTCGACCTACAAATCCACGTCTACGAGGAAATCGTCTACATAGGCCACTACAAGGCCAAGCGAGGCCAGAAAGACGTTGGCCTTCTTCCAGCGGCTGTAATCTTTCGCCATTGTTCAGAAGCACGTCAACCTAGCCACGAAAGCCGCTGCTACTTAGCCGGCGTTCGGTGGGTCGCCGCCCTTCGTCGAGGAGGTGGACGTAGTTGATGGATGCATCTTTCTTCTTGCCTCCTGTAACTAGCACTGCATCTCGCCTTGTGGCCTTAATGTTTTATTCATAGTATATGGCATTTTTATTCCAGTCATAATGTTTTCACTATGAGGTGGGGCCACAGTTGAGCAAACTGACCATCGGCAAATCCCCACCCCACCCACCGCGCGTCGGCTGAGTATAGAATTAGAAGAGAGAAATGAGGAAGATGAGCTAGCTGTAGCACGGACGCTGTTGTCAGATGGGACTCGTATTGATAGAATAGGAGTTCTGAGCACTCGCAACTCTTTTTTTAGGGAAAAAGTAGTCGTACATCTAGTACCACTAGTTGGGTGCGAGCGACCTATACATGTCATCACTTTAGGTCTCCTTTTCGAACCGCATCTATGCTTCATAGTACATATTTTTTTCACGCATTTATCCTCCCATATGTACTCCTAGGCTATTTCCACATGCTCCCTTTTGCTGACATGTGGGAGATAGAGCATCTGGGTCGTAGTGCATGCATGACTCGGAGCATATGCCATGGTACTTTACATTTCAGACCTCACAAATTACATGCAAACCCCTCACAGAAGAATAAATAAATAAATGAATTACTACATGAAACCATATTATTTTCATATAAACCGGAGCACGTTCATTTAATTTTGGACATAACACGTTTATAAAAAATGACCGGACCTAAACCAGTCTAAGGGCCTCTTTGATTCACAGGATACTGAAAACACAGGAACGGGGAAAGTATGATGGCGATGAACCGAGACGAGGAGAACTCTAACTCAGCTAGAGGTTAGAGTGAGATTCTAACCCTGAACTAACTCTAACCAAAGAGGTGTTTGGATGGCAGGGTTAGATTGACAATAAATGCTCTTTCTCAATCATTTGACTACTTTGGACCCTATTTCCTGCCGGATTTGGTGTGGCCGGCTCTTGTGTGGCCTCCTCCCGCTCACAATTGACATAAGCGAACCATCTTTACAAATCAAGCATGCAAAACATGATAAATTTTATTTTGTCCATACAAATGAGATATCCCACTTAAAAATACAAGTTGTCAATCAAGCTTCACAAAAAAAATTACACTCCATGAAACAAAGGATTAGCTAACTCATCATGGAAGTCATTCATGATAGGGAGGGAGCCCGAAGCCCCTCACGCGCCCAAGGAGGAGCTCGTCATTGTTGCTCTGGAGGAAGGATCTGTAGAGCCCAAGCCCCGGGAACCCTCCGACGCTGGCGCTTGCGAGTTGAGGTCGAGACCGGCATGGGTAGTAGGGCCGCTTGCCGACGACTGCGAACCGGACCTTTGGGCCTCTAGAAATAATGCAAGCCTGAAACTGAAATACCTAGAAAGGTGAACTGGATCTTTGGGCCTTTAGAAAGATTTATTACCTCCTCAAGCAGCATCAACCAATTCCATGCGTGCACCACAAATCTATACCAAGTTTAATCAGGACCTACTTTTCCAAATCAGAATTAGCGCTAGAGCGAGCAAGATCAATGATATGGCTGTGAGACAGAGAAGGAACAAACAAACTCACCCCTCTTGCGACCTCCCTGGTAGATGTGCCGCCGCCGCGCTCGACAGAGGGAGAAAAATGACCGATGAAGGGGGAGCGGGGCGAGCTTCGGAGGCCGGAGCGAGAGGGCGGCCGGAGGAGGGAGAGGGCGAGCGGCAGAGTGGCGCTTGGGCGGGCGACGCGATGGGGAACAGAGAGGAGTCATGCGAGGGGGGGTCGAAGGGAGCGATCTGGTGCAGGCAGGGGAGATTTTTTTAATTCTCTTTTAGTGGGCCCGAGGAGAACTAACCCAATTAGAACCTCTCCACCATGCTAGTTTTTTTCGCTGGGTTAGAGCAAACTAGCTCAAACTAACCCGTCCTGTTTGCATACTTTGAGGCTATTTCAACCCAAACTAGCTCTAACTCAGGGATCCAAACAAAGAGGAGTACTGTACATGCTACAGTCTAGACCATAGCACATTGTTTTTTATGGCCATATCACCACATTGTCTTCTACTGCTAGTTCACTGGGCTGCCGTGGTTCGCACTGCTGGTTCATTGGGCTATTGTGGTTCGCACTCCTCCGAGGTGAGTAGTAGTACTAGTATATACACTATATATATCACATGATTCTTTGCTCCTTCTTATGACATACTTCGCCGACATGTGGGAGAGCCAGCATACGGGTCGACGTGTCATGCACCAGATTAGAGTAGGGAATGGAAGAGGCATCACCCAGGTCGTAGCGCCAGTAATTCATGACTATAGTGAGTAGTCATATACAAGTCTTTCCAGCAATAACAGGTCATCAAATCGCACAGCCCAACCTTTCTAGCAGTAAGTTGAATCCGCTACTCCCTCACCCCCCTCGCCTCTTTGTCAAACCGCCTACGTGAAAACTGCCGTGCGTACTACCCGGGAAAAGCACCGCCCTCAACTTTTAACTACACGAAAATAGTTCGAGCTTGTTCGTTCTATATAAATACTAGTACTGTATGTTTATTCACCCGTGGGGTTGTTCAATGAATGGAGGGCCGGGGAGCACAAGTGAACAATACTACTACTAGTAAGTAGGAGTCGTACAGTTAGTCACGTTAAATAGAGAGTTTCTTTTCTTTAATGCCACGTACACAAATTGAAACGCTTGTTGTGGAGAGAAAAAGATAATCATTCCACTATATATGTAGGCAGGGGGCTGAGTGCTTGCTTTACCACGGTTGCTCTCTTCATTCTCTCATCCTCTCTAGATCTAAACAAGACAGCGGTAGCGACATTTTCTCTCTGCTCACCGCTGGTCACAGATCCTGCCGGATCCCTTCGGCCGGTATGTGTATAGCACTAGGTGCATCATTCACGCGATCATCGCCGACGGGAGGAAACCCATAGCTGCTGGTGGGGCCTGATCCTCTACCCGTGCCGTTCTCTCCGACACAACACCGACTCGGGAGGTCCTCTAACCCTTCTTTCTCCCTGTCGTATTGTGCGCGGATCCGACATGCCACCGCCGCCGTCCCGACGACCCTCAGGTATAAGTTCTTAGAAAGCGGCCTTGCTCTACTAGCCCAGCTCCCCACGTGTCTGCATGTGCATCTTTTTCTACTTCCATCAGCTCTTCCAAAGCCACCTAGATTTTTAGTATTATTAGAGGTAAAGCTAGTTCATGCATTTGAATCTAGGACTTGGTTCAAACAATGAAGAAAGGGGCAAAAGTCGTACCATGAATCTAGGACTTGATTCAAAGAGGAAATAATAGGGGGAAAGTAGTACAGACCAGATACCCAACCGGTCTCTTGGTTGAAAAGGGAAATAATGGGAAAATGCAGTACAAACTGGATAAGGAACAGATCTATTATTGGTTCAAAAAAGGATAGAAAGTGGCGGCTGGTGGACAAGTCAACAGAGTATGTCCAGGATTAGATTTGCTGCCCTCACATAGTAAACAGTCTCCATGATTAGATTTGCTGCCCTCACATAGTAAAAGGTCTCCAGGATTAGATTTTCTACCCTCACATAGTAAAAGGTCTTCAGGATTAGATTTGCTACCCTCACGGAGCATGAACAAACTTGGCATCACCACTTTATGCCTCCTTGTAGGTACATTGTGCTGATGCATCCACTGTCGCATGTCATTATACCAACTTTTTGTTGTTGTTAATGTAAGGGCGCATGTAAAATGAAGCAATCACACTGTTACCTTAAGGACATGTCTAACCAGTGTTATTGTTAGTCTAATGCCTCCAGTGATATGATGCAATTAAACTGTGTTACAAATGGTACTCCTGCTATTTTCCCCAGTATGATAAGTAAGTTGCTTCTTTACGCTGCTGAGTGTCCTGGTGCCCCCACGGTCCCATGCCCTTAAACCAACTCTTTCGCTACTGTTGATTTATTCGGGTAAACAAGCAATGCCACCATTAAAGTAATCCCATATTTGACGAATGTCATTGCTGATCGTAATGCTTTCGGTAACATGAAGCATTGCTGACGTTTTGAAATTTCTACTGTCCTTGTGTGATTGCCATGAACATAATTAAGATGCTTCTTTTCATTTCGTGTATGTTTCGTATCTTCTTATTGACCAGCAATTGTTTACTTTCTATCTTTTTGTGCAGATAGGGATATCCATTTCACCTTGTTGCTATTATGACCTTTTAGGGAACTGCACAAACACTTTTTTGGAATGAGTGTCTTGTGCAGTTCAACTAAAATGTCACGTGGGCAACATCTCTCTATTTTGGTGGAACTACACAAAATGGTGATTGGAGTTTCCAAAATCTCCATCGAAGTCTGTTGGTAATCTTGTGCAACATTTTATTAGCCTTTGCAAGATGAGCCGTCACTATCACCAGAATGGCACTTTATTTTAGTGGAACCGCACAAAAGCATAAGCAAATTATAGTTGCACCTTACATGAGCAGGACAGCCAACCTTAATGTTGCTCAATGTTTGTGCAACTACTAAAGAAGAACCTGCCATCTCACGAGAGCAAGTACTTCTAGCTAGCTGAATGATGCAATCTTTGCTTCATTTCAGGTGAACTGCAGAAAAAGTGGCATGCATTGAATCATCGAGTGGAGCTGCAGGTTCACTTCCACTAGTGCCAGTATTATAGTAATCATGCTCTTTATTATCTGTGTTGTGCAAACAGGAATACTCAGCTACAGATGTTGTGATGATCAAGAGCATTCGCCAAGTTCTCGGGTTGTATGACACCGCTAGCCAAGATGGATTTAATCCCGATATTCACTTTATCAACAGTCTCTAATGGGTTGGTTCTGAATCTTGCAAGCTGGGAATCAATGAGATGTGTAGGCATCTTTGTTGTACTTATTATTTCAATCTTATTTGTTGGTTCTGAATCTTGCAAGCTGGGAATCAATGAGATGTGTAGGCATATTTGTTGTACTTATTATTTGAATCTTATTTGTTGGTTCTGAATCTTGCAAGTTGGTAATCAATGAGATGTGTAGGCATCTTTGTTGTACTTATTATTTGAATCTTATTTGTTGGTTCTGAATCTTGCAAGCTGGGAAACACGGCATGATGATGCAGAGGACAGCAAACATAAGAAACAGTTCAAACTTGGTAGTATTATCTATGTGAAAGTGCGACAAATGTGCTGATCGTGTGCGTCCTGAGAATAATAATTTTAATTGTTGTGTATGTTGATCATGTGGCACTGATAGAACGAGCCAATGCATTGCTTGTTTTAAGAATAAATTTCTATTAAAGCTAATTAAATTTAAGTAAAGTGACCACTAATACTTGTTATTACAGTACCAATACAGACCCGCTCGTGAACCGACGTGTGGCCGGAATAGGTTTCTTAATGGAGGCGTTTGAATGCGCCAAGGGTGCATGTTCTGCCGGGCGTGCAGCGGGCGAGGGAGGGGTAGTAACTGTTATCGCCTTTACACACTCAGTTTACTATTGAATTCAGTTCCCAAAGAGCTGAAAAATGAACTACTGCCACTGCCTACCCACTCGTTCACTTGAAGAGACTCCAATGGCGATCCGAGGGGTGAGCTTGCTAGATATGGACTTCAGCAAGAAGTTGAATGTGATGTACACCAACGATCCGGACTCGGTGAAGCTCTGCGTCACCGAGTTCAAACAGTACCTACAGGATGAGAAATCACAAGGTCGCAGGACTAGACCTTGTGCCCATCCATTCGTCTCCTGGCAGGGACCAGCAGATCGCCGTCACCCAGGTATGTGTGTGGGACGAGGTTCTCGTCTACCACTGTTGTAGGGCCATCAGAGGTTCTGGAGCATTCGCCCATTTCATGGCAGCGCCGACTGCACCTTCGCTATGGTGGAGAGAAGGAAGAACATGATGATTCAGCCATCTGGTGCAACAAGCTTTTCGACATCCAGAAGCAATACAAGATCATCGGCAATGGGTAGGAGAAGGACTCCATGGTTGACCTTGCTGAGACCATCATCGACCCCTGCTACGCCAACATGCAAGAAGACAACGATACCAAGGACCTAAACACGTGGGAGGTACCTTTGAATCTAGCCTACATAACTGACGCGGCCAAGGACGCATACACATGCTACAACATGTACAGGCGGATCTTGGACATGAGGGCGTGTCTACTTCCCGTAACCGACGAGTACACGGACAGCTGCAGAGAAAAATCTTTTTGAAAGGGAAAGTTGTAGAGGAAAATCTTTGCTATGGGCTTGCCAGTTTCTAGGGTCACGTCCTACAGTCAACATGTGCTCTGATACCATCTTGTAGCAACCTGACCCGAATGGATCAAGTCTCTGTGCTTAAGTGTCATCCCTGGATCGGTATGCTGACACACACAGTACTCGAAGGATTTATAACAGAGGTAAATCACATGTATAAAGTAACGTAAATACTATCACCTCAATCCATATAGCGGAAGCAACAAGGTTGTGGATTCCCATCAACACCAACGGCAAAGTTGAGTGTAGAAATCATAACTCTAACGTATCACTTACTCGTCGTAAGATAATCCTGCAACATGAGACGTTGCAGCCCGAAACGGGTCAGTACATTGAATGTACTGGCAAATTCACACCATAGAGAATAATGAATAATGACTATCACTACATGCATATTTGGCTGGTGGAAAAGCTCTATGGTTATAAGGTTTTTGCGTAAAGCCAAATTTTCCCTACTTCAAAGGAATACATTTTAATTAACTATCATGGTGGTTGTTGAACATTGAGAATGGTTGACAGCATTCTCAATCCCAATTAAGCATCATCATTAAAACCCAACAATATTCATTTAAAGTAACATGATGAGATCAACAGGATAATGCAAGAACTAGATACTCAAGATGTCCATAACCGGGGACACGGCTAATCATGATTAGTTTATACACTTTGCAGAGGTTTGCGCACTTTTCCCCACAAGACTCGATCACCTCCGTTTGGTTTCTCGCACTGCAGGGTGTTTGAGAAGACGGATGACCGAGACACAGTCTTTCAGAAGCGCTAGCACCATACATGTGGGTAGACCGGTACACCTACTTTCCCCTACATCTGCTAGTCTACCCGTAAGAGTTCGCACGACTTAATCAACTATGCCAGAGCCCATAATGGCTTGTGGCTGCACACGGAAGTTTCTAGTATGAATAATCTCATGATCCCTTTGAGCCTGGGTGGCGGTCCAAAGAAAACAGGCAAGTCCTGGTAACCCCAGGTGCCTCAATCCACCCAGATGTGTGTTAGGTTGCCACCTTAGATAAACCCTTAATTTTCAATCTCACATCTGTCATGGATATCACTCACCCAATCCACGTCTACTAGCATAGCATGGCATAATGAGCAAACGTAGAAGTAACTCCCAAAGGTTTGATAATAAACAGGTAATAGGTACTACCTCATCTACTTCCCATCCCACAGTTTAATTAGATCCTAATCATGCAATGTGTGAGGATTGATCTAATGCAATAAAACTGGGTTGTAGAAAAGGTATGATCAAAGTGTGAACTTGCCTGCAATGTTGATGAAGATGATTCGCACTCAAAACTCTTGATAGCTCTACTCGTCACACTCCGGTCAATCTATCGTAAGCAAGCAATAGTAACCACACATAAGCAATCACTCAAAAGATCAGAAAGATCGAAAAAGAAGATTCGGAAACATCAAAACCACGCAAATAACTCTTGCAACATAAAACAATTTCTAACAGTACCAAAATTATGTGAATTTGGCCTTATTAGAATGTTTAGGTCAAGAGCTTCGATTTGCAAAAAGAATCAACTCAAACGGAGCTACGAAACTCAAGTTATGATCAAACGAAGTTTGAATTCAAATCTGATCTAATTCAAATTTTAAAATTTTCAAAAACATGTTTGAGTTGGATTACTGGATAGAGGACATCATAACGAAGATGTGGGCGTTGGTTTCGTTGGATTTGGACTAACGAGCAAAAAGTTATGACTGTTTGAAGAATAGGGACTAATCTGTAAATAGAACATCACAGATAGGTCCCTGGCCGAAAACTAAAAGAAAAAGAAAAAGACTAAAAAGCGAACGTTCGTTTATACGGTCTAAACAGTGGACGTTCGCTTTTTAGTAAAACCTAAAACAACAGATCTAGTCTAGGGTTTTTTTTAAACCGAACCTAAAATAACACCGAGGCGGGTTACGGTTTATACCGGTTCACCCAAAAGAACCGGCGATGACGGTGGTTACTCCGGCGATCTCCGGCTCCGGTGGCGCGGAGCTCCGGCGGCGGCTCCGGTGGCGGCGGAAGCAGCGGCAACGGTGAGGGGCGTCGCGGGCGGCGCGGGGCGGCAGTGCGGTGAGGCAGCAGAGGCGGCAGCGAGGCGAGGCGGCGCGCGGCGAACAGCAGAGGCGCGCGGCGCGGGCGGCTCCGGCGTCCGGCGATTGGCGGCGATCTCCGGCGAGATGCGGCGTGGGGCTACGAGGAGAGAGAGGCGGGGCCCGGGGCGGCGCCTTTTATGAGGAGGGTCGAGGGGAGGCGTGCGCGAGGGGACAGGAGGAGGAGTCCGGCGGGGAGAAGGCTCCGGCGAGGCGTGGCGGCGGCGGACTCCCGCCTGGAATCGGTCGCGCGGGGTGACGGGGCAGCGCGCTGGGCTGGGTTGGCCTGGCGGCTAGCTAGGCCGGCCCAGTTCGGCGGAGTGAGTTTTTTTAAACATTTCCACACAATTAAATAATAAAAAAAATTAAATGGAAATATTATATAGGCATATAATATATCAAAATTTTCAGAAAAAGATTTTCTACGACATGAACATTTTTCTAGCATTAAATAAAATACACACAAATTCTAATAATTCAAAGAGTGCTACTGGTCTATTAAAATTCAACAAAAATCATTTTAAAAATACCAAAATGATTTCAAATTAATTTTTCTCCAATTTTCTAATGTAGGGAATCATGTTACCCTAATTTCCATATATTTTATTTTTGGATAAAAATAATTTGAATAAAACTCAAATAAATCCAAATTGAAAATTAATTCCAAAAGGACTTGAAATTGATCCTTTGAAACTCCCAACTCATATTTCATAATTTGAAGAAGTCATTTTATCTTCTCTCGTGAAAATCATTGAGTTGCATAAAGTTTCTAAAGTGGAAAATATTTCCCAATGGAATTCAAATATTTTTCGAACACCCTTCTCATTTTAAATGGAAGAAGTCATGTCATCTTCTCTCTAGGGTTTTGTGTTGAAAAGAATTTGAATTCATGGAGATCAGAAAGCAAATATGAAAGTTTGGGAAAGTCCTTTTATTCCCTCTCATTTAACTTTCAAAAGTTTCGAATTCACTCACTTTCAGACAATCAATCAGACAATCAATCAAATCTATCTATTTATTATAACATTCCAAAATTTAGAATTTTGGGATGTTACAAACCTACCACCCTTAAAAGGAATCTCGTCCTCAAGATTCGGAGAGGCTAGAAAGAAAAGGTTAGGGTTTGGGGTCTCTTAAAAATTTCATCAATCGTCTCCGGGGTCTGGGGTGCTACCACCCTTAGAAACATCGTTACTGTTCCATCAATACTCATATACTCCATCCTTATTCTTGACAGTGTCGGTCTTCTCAGATCTTTAGGATAATTCCTTATCCGGATCTTCCGGTAGTGGCATAACCTTTTCCTCAATTATTCTGTCCTTTCATCTTGGTAAGGTTATTCCGAGACTGGGTCTTCTTAGCTGACGGTCTGGCGCCAAGACTAAACAACTATCGATATCTCATGGTGGGCAACAATTTATGGTTTCTCCTGCAGGAAATGGGTCTGGGTTGATCCTCGCCGTATAACCTACGGTTGGCAAAGCTTCCTTGTACAAGGAAAAAATACCTATACCATTCTAAGGCTTAAACAAGGTTTAATATCGCTGTCTCTCTACTATAGGTAAGTCACTCAGATTTACCATCCCATATAGCAAGGCGAATAATAATAAGAGTAAGTCGGTATGGTGATCAATCCATCCCGCACCCAAATCATTACCTTGTATATGGTTTAGCGAATCTCGCATTCTAACACTCGGTCATCCTCACAAGCGTTGCAGAATTTCTCTTGTCGACGAACCAAGGTTCGGATAAATCCATTGATTCTGCAAGCCAAACAAACATCTATCGTTCCTTCACAACTCACAGGTTTTGCGTTACTCCTCTAAGATCGTCTATCGATAAAATCGTAACTTCTTCTAGGGTTTTTCCTTCAGCAAGAGTGTGCTTGCTTCTTGGCAGGTCCTGGGGCCTGTGGGTTATGGCCCATCTTATTACTTGTAATCCTTGAACTCATCCTCGGGGCAGCTGATCGTTATTCCAACATCCAACTTCCAGCTTCCAAGCATACTTAAAATCCATCCAATTGTACTATCTTCCTTCCTTCTATTGGCACCAAAGTAGGGCATGATTACTCAGACTCATCATGGAATTTCCATTGATCCATATTTCCAACATCATACCTCCTTTATATCCAATGGTAACTCATCTCTTCATCCGCGTGGGGTATCCAACATATCGAGATAAGACTCGTGAAGTCCACTCCGTGGAACATCATTATCCTTTCCGCGGTCAAGCATCCTTACCGGGGAATATTGGCCATCTCTGCATGGCACTTCTTCAACTGGGAACCGTGGAACACATCCTGAACTCCTGGCAGTCCTTCGGGTAACTCCAACTTGTAGGCCACTTCTCTCATACGCTCCAAAACTCGGTATGGTCCTACAGATCTCGGGGCTAACTGTCCCTTAACTCCAAATCGTTTAACTCCTCGCAGAGGGGTCACACGAAGACATGCTCTATCTCCAATTTCATAGTCTACCTCCTTGCGTTTTTAAGTCTGCATAACTCTTCTGTCTGGACTGAGCTACCTTCAGTCTATCTCGAATCAACTTAACATTCTCTTCTGACTCCTTGATCACATTTGGTCCAAACAACTGACGGTCTCCAACTTCATCCCACATACTCTTGGGGCATCACACATATCGAGACAAAACTCATATTCATTTTTGTCCGAAATCCACTCAGTGGAGTATCCTTATCTTTTCCAGGGGTCAATGGTTCTTACAGGGTACTACCACCCTTAAAATGCACAAATCTTCCGTAGACCATATTTCTTTTATCCTCAAAAATGGTCAAAATCCTTCTTCATAGAGTAACAACTCATAAAATCCATATCAGCACCAACGATGCTAACTTTATTCATTCTCAAGTGATTACAATCTCTCGCTTTTCCATTACATGTCTCAACACCTCAATATAAAAGAGAATGTTCTCACTTCTACTACTCCATTTCTTTTGTTGCAAACTCAACTATCTAGCACAAGTTTCCTTCTCCTTGGGCATTCTCTGGCAAAGTGCCCTGCTCCATTACCACTAAAACATATTACTTCTGACAAGTATCGAGGTTTCCTTTTTGGGCAATTGTTGAGGTAGTGCCCTAACTCCTTGCACCTGTAATAGGTGATATGACTCAGGTCCTTCCTAGAATCCAATCGGTTTCTCTTCCTGGACTTTTCCATTCCAATCAGGGCTTCTATTTCCTGTGGGTCATATTCTACTTCCTCTGTCGAGAATTCTACTAGATCCCCATTTAAACAATTTTGGGAGATGTGTCCTTCTTCTCCACATGAATAGCATGACTTGGTGTAGGGTTTAATTGGGTCTTCTTTAGGCGTGTCCTCCATCACAGCTTTTTTCTAAAATTTCCATGAGGGCTCCTTTCATTACTTCTTTCTTCTGCTGGATGGTTCGTTGTACCATGGGGTAAATGTGACACTGAGCAGGATAGTGGGTAGTCCCTTCACACAAGAAACAAGTAATCTACCTAATTGGGAATTCTTCAACTGGGTGACTTCCTTCACAATTAGGGCATTCATCCTTGTGTTCTTTATGGGTGTGTCCTATTTCTCCACAAAGCTTGCATGCACAAGGTTTCTTTATATCCTTTCCATAAGGTTTCAACTTCTGGGACACAAACCGAGACTTTGGCAAAGTCAACTTAAATTCTTTCCAAGTGGTTACTCCGTGCCATCCATTCATGGTTTGGTACATCCTCCACCAAGTAGCAGCACCTCTTTCAAAGCACAGAAGAGCATGCTGGGTCATATCATGTCCAACTATAGGGTTATTCTCCATGTGATCCTCCATGTTCTGAATCCATCGGTCTGTCTCCAATTGACTCATTGGTCCCAAAAATACAAGCTCATCTCCATTCATCCTCTATTGGGTCCATGGGTTTGAGGTGAGATAAGAGAGATAGAGAGGGATGCACACAATACAAACAAAAGTTTTGAAAAGACAGATTTTTGTTGTGGCTGTCGAAAAACATCAAACAAATGACAGCTCACAAACGTCGCATCTAACGTAGGTATATCACAGGGGTTTGGTCTTCTAAGGTCAATAAATCTTCAACGTCTCCAAACTCTTCAAGCCTTGTTCATGCCTCCAATGGCTTCTTCCGATCATGCTTGTCTTTCTCAAGTTCTTTTGCCAGATCAATCTCTGTTGACGTGAAATCTCTCGTGACATCCTTTAATATTCCGGAGTTGCATTTCAAACTTCTGGTTTCAACATCCTTCACATGAACCATGGTCATACTGTCCTTTAGTTCTTGACAATTCTCCGGTATCTCGAGGTTGTAGCTCCTCCAGCTTGGCTACTTTCGCTTCTTGGACCTAAGTTCTTCACGAAATGCTCCTTGTCAAAATACGGCTTCTTGTAGCTCCATTTTACAATTCTTGATGTACTACTCCAGATCCTGGTGATACACCGGCTAGGGCTAAAACTTCATCTTACTAATAGGTGCTCCCTCAGCCTTCTTCCATCAAATCCATTCTGAAGAAATGCATCCTTAACTCAGCACGGTGACAATAGCATCAGCGGGCGATGACATCACGGATAACCATGTTTCTGCCCTTGTCATTGCCATGAGCTATCTTCCATAATTGATATCCCCTGCCTTAGGGTTTTCTTTGACAAAACTTCGAGTTCTCATGCTCCTTGTTTCAGTCTTTCTCCAATACACCTTGATCTCGGGTATTGACAACTTCCATAATCTGTTAAGTTCCATCAGGGTAGCCTTCCTAGGTCATACAAATCTGGAAATTCTACAGAACCTCCAATTCTACTAGTCTTCAGAGTCTTCAACAGCTGTAGTTTCCATTATCATAATGTATGGTAAAATCCTCTTCATTCCGAATGGTCTTACATGTCTGATATCCTGTACTTCTTGGAGTGGTCTCATCAGTGGAATCCTTCGTGTGGTCAAAAGGGGAAAGGGGTATGGTCTCACTAAAGGGAATTTTTGAATAAGCTCAGAAGAGAAGAGAGGTAAAAGATCTTTTTGAAAGGGAAAGTTGTAGAGAAAAATCTTTGCTATGGGCTTGCTAGTTTCTAGGGTCACGTCCTACAGTCAACATGTGCTCTGCTACCATCTTGTAGCGATCTGACCCGAATGGATCAAGTCTCTGTGCTTAAGTGTCATCCCTGGATCGGTATGCTGACACACACAGTACTCGAAGGATTTATAACAGAGGTAAATCACATGTATAAAGTAACGTAAATACTATCACCTCAATCCATATAGCGGAAGCAACAAGGTTGTGGATTCCCATCAACACCAACGGCAAAGTTGAGTGTAGAAATCGTAACTCTAACGTATCACTTACTCGTCGTAAGATAATCCTGCAACATGAGACGTTGTTGCCCGAAACGGGTCAGTACATTGAATGTACTGGCAAATTCACACCATAGAGAATAATGAATAATGACTATCACTACATGCATATTTGGCTGGTGGAAAAGCTCTATGGTTATAAGGTTTTTGCGTAAAGCCAATTTTTCCCTACTGCAAAGGAATACATTTTAATTAACTATCATGGTGGTTGTTGAACATTGAGAATGGTTGACAGCATTCTCAATCCCAATTAAGCATCGTCATTAAAACCCAACAATATTCATTTAAAGTAACGTGATGAGATCAACAGGATAATGCAAGAACTAGATACTCAAGATGTCCATAACCGGGGACACGGCTAATCATGATTAGTTTATACACTTTGCAGAGGTTTGCGCACTTTTCCCCACAAGACTCGATTGCCTCCGTTTGGTTTCTCACACTGCAGGGTGTTTGAGAAAACGGATGACCGAGACCCAATGGAATTCAAATATTTTTCAAACACCCTTCTCATTTTAAATGGAAGAAGTCGTGTCATCTTCTCTCTAGGGTTTTGTGTTGAAAAGATTTTTGAATTCATGGAGATCAGAAAGCAAATATGAAAGTTTGGGAAAGTCCTTTTATTCCCTCTCATTTAACTTTCAAAAGTTTCGAATTTACTCACTTTCAGACAATCAATCAAACAATCAATCAAATCTATCTATTTATTATAACATTCCAAAATTTAGAATTTTGGGATGTTACACTCCCCCCCCCCCCCCCCCCGCCTGCGTCTTTCCTGCTCCGGTTCGTTCGGTCCGAGGTCTCGACTTCGTCCTCTGCCTTGGTGCTCTCGCCGCGACGCCGCCATCTGTCGTTCCCAACATGGTCAGCAAAATAAGAGGAATCGGGAGACAATTGTTCGTCAAGAGGCTGACAATCCTGGGCCCACCAAGTCCATGGCCTAGGTTTTGTTGTTTAACATGGGCAGCCCACGACATGTTTCAACTTTTTTGGATCCAGCAGGTATCAAGCGGCCTCTGGGCCTCCCAGCCTAGCTTGTTTATAATATCAGCAACCCAAGTTATGTTTGTTTTTTCAAGACGACACACAACTCAGTTCTATTTTTCTATAAGAATGCAAAACTGAACCTCTGTTTCCCTTCTATAATAGTATATATATCACTCTTCAAGATATCTTCCGATATTCCGATAAATCGGCCGATTTATCGCTTACCGTTGTCTAACCGATAAGATAAATCGGCTGATATGCCGATAAACTGGCCGATTTAACCCTTATCATGGGTCGACCGATAAGTTCCCAATAAGTGATATCCCCAACATTGATATTTTATTACATATATATAATAGAAACAACATAAGGTTCCATTAAACATGTCGTTCATCAAACCGTTTTATTGATATATCTTATTTTATTACATATATATAATAGAAACAACATAAGGTTCCATTAAACATGTCGTTCATCAAACCATTTTATAGACCTTCCAACATCCTTTATTTTTCGTTTTCATGAATCCTATATCTGAATTTTCTCTCACTTTCTTTTTCGATGTAAACTGAGTTTTCTCCCACTACTTTTCCCTAGAACCAACTCAATTGTCCCATGTCTAGCCTAAAAATAATAATACCCCATGTCCTATTGACTCATCAAATTAAAATGATATTTTATTTCATAAATCGAAAGTTCTTACAAAATAATAATAATAATTGTTTATATATAACTTGGCAAGTTAACTCCTAGTGATTGCGTACATAAGCTTGCAAAGATTTTACTGACCAATGCAGTACTAGATGTGCAATCATGTGTTTATGTTTTTATAACATTTCTCCATCTAGCCCAACATGATATTTTCACCTAGCGCAGCAAGTCTGCGGATTTCGAGAAAAATGTAAATGGGCTTTAAATTCTACCATAATATATAAACGGGATGCATAGATGCTACATCATTGTTTCACCCAACCCACCAAATGGACTAAAAAACCAAATGGCATGGCTGACATGTGGGCCAGTAGGTCGAAGCCTAAGCACTTTCGCAAAAAATGAAAACACAAAGGTCAAAGCCTAAGCAAGGCGTTGGATTTACATCCAACGGCCGGCATTCTTCTTCAATCTCTCGTCTTCTTCCCCAGCGCTGCCGGGAACGCCCTACTCCAGCCTCCAGCATCCAGCGGTGCTGTTTTGCGTGCCTTGCAGTGAAACGCTACCCCACCGACGGCTAGGCCATCCCTCCACTCCTCCACACCTCATGTTGTTCTCTGCCGAGTGTAGGCCCACCCCGCACCCGAACCAATCAAGTTTCCCACTCCTCTCCGTCTGCGACCCTACTGTCGCGTCTTCCCCATCTTTGGGGCATTTCAGTCTGGGGTCTCGCCATCGTCCATCGGCTTGGTGCGGGGTGTGGTCAACGTGGCCAACAAAAGAGAGTCATCGGAAGATGACTATACGTGGAGAGGCTGACAATGGGGACGCACCACGCCCATGGACTCATGCATGCAACTGCATCCTTTTTGCACTAAAAATAATGTTTTCTCCCCTAATAGCTAGGACCGACCAACTAGATCTTCGCATGCAAGGAAGTGCATCCTTATTACGGGAAAAAAAAGATTTTTCCCCCTGACAGCTGGGACCCACCAGCTCTATCTTTGCACGCAAGAAGTGTCTCCTTATTACGCACAAAAAAATAAATACTCCCCCTGCTAGCTGGGACCCACCATAGTGGGAGGCTGACTTGTGGCCTACTAAGTTGACGCGGACAGAGGGCTTTGTCAACTTAGTCAATATGAACGACTCTAGCACCAGTGACCGTACGATGTCCATCCAACGGCCGTAGTGCTTCTTCAACCTCTGTCTTCTTGCTCTAGCCGCCCAAAGCAGCGCCGGACGTGCCGCCTGCTCCTTCCTCCTGTGGTCGACTGTGCTGCCGCGGAGGCCTCACCGCCCCTACTACTCCCACCGCTGGCCCGGCCCTGCGGTGACGGCAGCCTCACATCGCAGCCGAACTAGTCAACCCTCGTACTCATCTTCGCGTGGGCATCCATTGCCGCGTCTTCCCCGGCTCCGCGTCGTCCCCATCCTAGGCCTCGCCATCATCCACCCCTTGTTGCTCTCGGTGGGACGTGGTCAATGTGGTCAAGGAACAACTTCCATCGGAAGTCGTACTGTACATGGAGAGGCCGACAGCTCGGTCCATGGCCGTAGCATGGAAGTGCAACCTTATTATGCGTGAAATAATGATTCCTCCACCTGACAGCAGGGACCCATCGGACGGGCCACCGTATTCCACGAAAAAAATGTTTCCCCCTAACTGCTGGGACCCACATGCTACATCTTCGCACGCAACAAAGTGGCTGATAGTCGGGAACCACCTGGTCGAAGCATACATAGCGTTGTCATTCTGGTCGCGAAGTGTACGTACTGGTCGATCAGTCCGTCTGCAGGCTACAGCAATGAACCGTGGCCGAGTAAGGAAGGGCACATGTCATAGTACAGGTGCGCACATAGCATGTACACATACGTACAGCCAGGGTGCAAGAAAGTAAATACGGTCACGTAGGTACATACGGGCGGGGTCTCGAACGCTTACTCGCGCAGATGTATGGCCAGGGCTCGTGTAGATGGCTGGGTCAGAACAGAGAAATTGTGTCGTCGTGTTCATCAGGAGCCAACCGGCTTGGACAGAACAACCGATCAAAACAAGGCCTGGCGTACCACAGAACAGAGGAAACGGCCTTCTGTTCGACCGGCCACGGTCGAAACGGGGTCATGTTTATCGGGAGGGGTCTGGCATACCGCAAAATGGAGGAAACGTACTTGTGTTCGAGTGCCTACGGTCGAAGCGGGGTCCTGTTGATCTGGAGGGGTGTGGCGTACTACAAAACGGAGGAAACGGACTTGTGTTGGAGCGCTACAGTCGAAACGAGGGTCCTATTCATCGGGAGGGGTGTGGCATACTGCAAAACGGGACTCCACGGGCTACTGTTCATCTCCACTGTCGACCTCCTCCAGCCTCCACGGGCAACTGTTCATCCACCGTCGACCTCGTCCAGCCTCCACCTCCGACTGTTCATCCAGCTTCCATGATACGTCTCCAATGTATCTATACCTTTTGATTGTTCCATGCTATTATATTATCCATCTAGGATGTTCTATATGCATTTATATGCTATTTTATATGATTTTTGGGACTAACCTATTAACCTAGAGCCCAGTGCCAGTTTCTGTTTTTTCCTTGTTTCTAAGTATCGCAGAAAAGGAATATCAAACGGAGTCCAATTGACCTAAAAATTTACGGAGATCATTTTTGGACCAGAAGAAGCCCATGGAGCATCGGAGATGGACCAGAAGAGTCCCGAGTCCACCACGAGGGTGGGGGCGCGCCCTACCCCGTGGGCACTCCCCTGCCTCATAGCCGCCTCATGGATCCCCTGACTTTTTCCCGACACCAACGCATCTTATATATCCCCAAACTTCTAGAAAATAACCTGGATCGGGAGTTCCGCCGCCACAAGCCTCTGTAGCCACCAAAAACCAATCGGGACCTTGTTTCGGCACCTTGCCAGAGGGGGGGTCCATCACCGGTGGTCATCTTCATCATCTCGGCACTCTCCATGACGAGGAGGGACTACTTCACCCTCGGGGCTGAGGGTATGTACCAGTAGCTATGTGTTTGATCTCTCTCTCTCTCGTGTTCTTGATATGGCACGATCTTGATGTACCGCGAGCTTTGCTATTATAGTTGGATCTTATGATGTTTCTCCCCCTCTATGTCCTTGTGATGAATTGAGTTTTCCCTTTGAAGTTATCTTATTAGATTGAGTCTTTAAGGATTTGAGAACATTTGATGTATGTCTTGCATGTGCTTATCTGTGGTGACAATGGGATATTCACGTGATCCACTTGATGTATGTTTTGGTGATCAACTTGCGAGTTCTGTGACCTTGTGAACTTATGCATAGGGGTTGGCACACGTTTTCATCTTGACTCTCCCTTAGAAACTTTGGGGCACTCTTTGAAGTTCTTTGTGTTGGTTGAATAGATGATTCTGAGATTGTGTGATGCATATTGTATAATGATACCCGCGGATAGTTGAGGTGACATTGGAGTATTGATGTCTACTACTCAACCTTCTTCTTGTAGACGTTGTTGGGCCTCCAAGTGCAGAGGTTTGTAGGACAGTAGCAAATTTCACTCAAGTGGATGACCTAAGGTTTATCAATCTGTGGGAGGCGTAGGATGAAGATGGTCTCTCTCAAACAACCCTGCAACCAAATAACAAAGTCTCTTGTGTCCCCAACACACCCAATACAATGGTAAATTATATAGGTGCACTAGTTCAGCGAAGAGATGGTGATACAAGTGCAATATGGATGGTAGATATAGGTTTTTATAATCTGAAATTATATAAACAGCAAGGTAACTAATGATAAAAGTGAGCGAAAACGGTATTGCAATCCGTTGAAACAAGGCCTAGGGTTCATACTTTCACTAGTGCAAGTTCTCTCAACAAGGATAACATAATTAGATCATATAACTATCCCTCAACATGCAACAAAGAGTCACTCCAAAGTCACTAATAGCGGAGAACAAACGAAGAGATTATTGTAGGGTATGAAACCACCTCAAAGTTATTCTTTTCGATCAATTCATTGGGCTATTCCTATAAGTGTCACAAATAGCCCTAGAGTTCATAGTAAAATAACACCTTAAGACACAAATCAACCAATGTCACCTAGATACTTGATAGTTATCTCCATGGGCTTCAGATAGTTGTCTCCATGGGAATCTAGTGATTGCCTATATCTGCGTTGGTATTTCCCTGAAGAGGAAAGGATGATGCAGCACAACAAAGGTACGTATTTCCCCCAGTTATGAAACCAATGTTATCAATCCATCAGGAGAACCAAGCAACACTATGTAAACAGTACCTGCACACAAACAACAAAAACTTGCAACCCAACGTGTAACAGGGGTTGTCAATCCCTCCTTGGTATTGAGATATATTAAATTGTATGAGATTTGATAAATAGATCTAACTAAAACACAAAATAAACTAAATAAAGAAAAAGTGCAGCAAGGTGTTGTTGGTTTTAATATGATAGGAAATAGACTCGGGGCCGTAGATTTCACTAGAGGCTTCTCTCGAGAAAATAACATACGGTGGGTAAACAAATTACTGTTGGGCAATTGACAGAAAAGCAAATAATTGTGAAGATATCCAAGGCAATGATCATGTATATAGGTGCTACGTCCATTTTGCATCATGTTTGCCTATTGTTATTTATGTTGTTTTTATGCGTAGTAATGCTTTTTGGAGTAATTCTAATGCCTTTTCTCTCATAACATGCAAGGTACATACAAAGAGGGAGAATTCTGGCAGTTGGAAATCTGGACTTGGAAAAGCTACATCAGGCCACCTATTTAGCACAACTCCAAACAAGCTGAAACATCACAAGAAATTTTATGGAATATATAAGAAATATTGGAGCCAATAAGTACCAGAGGGGGCCCACCAAGTGGGCACAACCCACCTTGGCATGCTAGGGAGCCCAGGTGTGCCCTGGTGGGTTGTGCTCCCCTCGGCCCACCTCTAGTGCCCATCTTCTGGTATATAAGTCATTTTGACCTAGAAAAAATAATGAGAGGACTTCCGGGACAGAGCATCGCTGTCTCGAGGCGGAACTTGGGCATGAGCACTCACTACTAGGGAAAAGCCTAGCAGTAGCGCGAGTATTTGGTGTATCAGTATCACGGGTACCCGTGCTACTGATACGGCGCTACAGCTAACATTTAACAGTAGTGCGTTTGGACACGTGCTACTGCTATACCAACTTAGCAGTAGTTCTTTACATACCATCGCTACTGCTAAGTGCTTTAGCAGTAGCGTTTTCCTGTCCAGCGCTAAAGAGCGCTACTACTATATTTTCTCATATAATTTTTTGATGCATATTTGCGATGTTTTTGTAAAGGTTTTATACAGTATTCTAATCATATCATAAACATGCAATATGCTGATCATATCATACACATAATAATCTCATCATATCATCCAACACAAATCATGTCATCACATCATAATCACAATATAGCTATACAAGTTACATGACATGTCTCATCATACATAATGCAGTACTTCTTGAGGCGTTGATACGTCTCCATCGTATCTACTTTTCCAAACACTTTTGACCATGTTTTGGACTCTAACTTGCATGACTTGAATGGAACTAACCCGGCTGACGTTGTTTTCAGCAGAATTGCCATGGTGTTATTTTTGTGCAGAAATAAAAGTTCTCGGAATGACCTGAAACTTCACGGAGAATATTTTTGGAATTTATAAAAATACTGGTGTTGGTGTCAAAACCGGCGGATCTCGGGTAGGGGGTCCCGAATTGTGCGTCCAAGGCGGATGGTAACAGGAGGCATGGGACACGATGTTTACCCAGGTTCAGGCCCTCTCGATGGAGGTAATACCCTACGTCCTGCTTGATTGATCTTGATGATATGAGTATTACAAGAGTTGATCTACCACGAGATCGTAGAGGCTAAACCCTAGAAGCTAGCCTATGGTATGATTGTTGTTGTCCTACGGACTAAACCCTCTGGTTTATATAGACACCGGAGGGGGCTAGGGTTACATAGAGTTGGTTACAAGGGAGGAGATCTACATATCTGTATTGCCATTCTTGCCTTCCACGCCAAGGAAAGTCCCATCCGGACACGGGACGAAGTGTTCAGTCTTGTATCTTCATAGTCCAACAGTCCGGCCAAAGGATATAGTCCGGCTGTCCGGAGACCCCCTAATCTAGGACTCCCTCAGAAGCCCCTGAACCAGGATTCAATGATGATGAGTCCGGCGCGCAGATTTGTCTTCGGCATTGCAAGGCGGGTTCTTCCTCCGAATACTCCATGGAAGATTTTGAACACAAGGATAGTGTCTGGCTCTGCAATACAAATTCCACATACCACCATAGAGAGAATAATATTTCCACAAATCTAATCTGCTGACATGTTTTGCAACATGACATCATGCCATGGCCCGGTTATTATTCAAACTGTTTTTCTCGACCAGCACTGCACATATTGCGAGGCGGTTTTTTTGACACGTCTTGTTGAAGCAGAGATCGTGTCCCCTTATCACGGGGTTCTCATCAATACAGGTATGGGTAACCCAACCGTGCCATCAATTATGGCGTTCGGGGAATAAGCGATTTTACCAGGTAAGTGGGGAGGCGCATCGCCTCCTCCGCCCTAATAAAGGGACAAAGATTCACCCTTTTTACGCACGCCTTCTTCCTCCTTGCTTATCCCTTCTCGTGCACTCGAGCTCCAGCGCCCAAGTTCGCGTCTTTCTTCTCAAACCACTCCAAGCATGTCCGGAGCGGGAGGCAAGTGGATGGTTTCGTCCGTCATGGAGGAGCACATCGCAAAGCTACGGGAAGCCGAATATCTGGCCGCGGACATCACGCACCGGCTGCCAGATGTGGGGCAGGTCATCCCTACGCTCGCACCCCATGAGAGGGTAGTTTTCCTTACCCACTTTGTCCACGGACTGGGATTTCCCCTTCACCCGTTTGTCCGTGGGCTCATGTTCTACTACAGGCTGGATTTTCATGATCTGGCCCCCAATTTCATCCTCAACATCTTGGCGTTTATCTTCGTGTCCGAGGCTTTCCTCCGCATTAGGCCCCACTTCGGCCTGTGGCTGAAGACCTTCAATGTTAAACCAAAGGTGGTGGTCGGCTAGCAAGCGGAGTGCAGAGGCGCCATGGTGGGCAAAATACCTAACGTCACCTGGCTCGAAGGCTCCTATGTGGAGACCATAAAGGGGTGGCAATCGGGGTGGTTCTACATCACCGAGCCGCACGACACCAACTGGGTGGCGGCCCCAAAATTTCGATCCGGAATCCCCACGCGACTCACTTCCTGGAAAGAGAAGGGCCTGTCCTGGGGTTCCCTGGTAGAGCTAACCGGACTCCACTGCATCAGGAACATGATGAGCAAGAAAATCGATCTCGTCAACGTGGTCTAGGTCATGCTCTTCTGTCGGATTCTCCTGTGTCAACGACGGGCATTCAATTTGTGGGAGTTCGACCCGGCCAAGCACCAGACACTGCGAGAGCTCTTCGACACGACGCACAAGGACGTCTGGAGGGTGATGTTCAAGGGTGCCGAGGTACCTCCTCCCCTTACCGGGGACCACGGACTCAGCGCAAAGCGCCATGCCAATCCGGTAAGTTTTTATATCTCACAAGATACTTATTTGCCCCAGTTTAATCATGTGCGGGATCTAAGCTCCCATGCCATTAACAAGACTGGGTAGAGATAGCGGAGCAGATTGATTGCCCAGCCCCCTGCCTGAAGATCCTGTAGATGCTCTCCTAACGGAGATGCTGGTTCTGGCGCCTTATGAGGTGCCGGTGAAGAAGGTCAAGAAGGAGGCCACGGGGACCCGAAAGGGTCTCCGGTGCCAGGTTATATTGGACTCATCGTCCGATAACTGCGAAACGCACTCCTCCCACAAAAATTAGGAGGAGGAAGAAGAAAGTTCCCCCCCCCTAGACGGGGGAGACAAGAAAAGGAAGGCCGACCCAACCGGGGAGGCCAAAGGGTCCAAGAAGGGAAGGACCCTCCTTTCGGAAGGCTCCATGACGGCCGCCTACAACAGCGACGAGTGGTTACCCAGGGAGAAGCCCCTGGTGAAGTCGTAAGTATCCGGATACCATAGTAATTCATGGTATGTTTTATTGCACTGCTTCTCATTACGCCGAATAAGATTATGCAGTCAGTCCCGAGCCCGTCTCGACGTATCTTCGTCGGACGGTTCATTGGACTCGTCGGGTATGAACAGCGATTCACTTCCGACCGCCTCCACCCCTTGCCCTATGGACAACGTCGAGGTGTTGTCCCAAAAGGCACCGAGCCGAGGGGAGGTAGTCCTAGGGGCGTCGTGAGGCGACCTTCCGGACCCTAGGCTCAAAGGGAGCAAGACTCCCACGGGCTCCAAGTTCGGCCCCCAGCCGAACACTGCCATGGAACCTTTGGTGGTTCCGGACTCCGGCAGGCGATCCGCCATTAAGGGGGGCAAGCCGCCCGTGCCGGTGGCCTCTGTCCATCCAGAGGTGCTGGACAACTTGCTAGAAGCTCTTCGCGGTGCTTCCATTGACGAAGAGCACCGCACTATCATGAGTGCGGTGATCGAGAGAGTTCAGTCCGCCAAGAACAGACTGACCGAAGCTTGTGCCAGCCTCCTAACAGGCTTTCAGGTAAGCAATCAAAATATAGGAAAATATTACCACATAGATAGTAGCCCCTGATGCTCTGTTTGGCGTTCGCGAAGAAAGGCCGAATAGAGGATCAAATAATGACTCAAGAGTCTAATCAGAATATGTCTGTGTGCATGTGCAGGCTTCACTGCTGGCCGCTGCCGCACATACTGCAGAGGTTGCTGCACTGAAGCAGGACCTGGAGCGGTCCGAGGACAAGCTCGGCCTTACCAAGAGGCAGCTCGAGGAGAGCAAAGGTAAGCAATACCTTGTCTATACATTAAAAAGAATCCTGATTTGTAAAGTAATAGGATCGTCATGAATTTGACAGGGGCCACGACCGAGGTGGCGACCCTGAAGAAGGTGCTGTCCGAGGCCGAAGACAAAGCGGCCAAGGAGCGCATTGAGCGGGAAAAGCAAGAAGCCCGGGTAGGCGAGGTGCAGCAAGAGCTCGAGGCTCTTGCCAAAAAACACGAGTCCTTGGAGCTTGACTCTAAGACGTGAGAGTCCAAGCTTGCGAAGGCGCTCGAAAGCGCACGCAGCGCCAAGGCTGAAGCCCACAAGGACCTCCAGGAGATTGATGCGGTGAAGAAGATAGCAGCGGGTAAGGCATTCATTATGCAAAGCAAGCATGTGAAGGAAACTTTCCTTTTACTTACCTGAGTTCGGAGCTCTCCAGGAGCGTTGCAGTGTGCTAGATGCCACGGAGTTTTACCGAGCTGAGGAGGGGAGCTCGACAGAAAAGTTATTCTGGTCTCAGTATACTGGGACCGAACACCCAATGCCCGTGAGTGACCAGCTGAAGCAACTGGTCGAGCTTCATAAGGCGGCCGAACAGGCCATGAAGGGTCTTATAGTCCGGATGTGGCCTGGCGATCCGCTGCCTAGCAGCTACTTCAGTCTGGTGAGGCGGCTTGTGAATGCCTACCCATGGCTTGAAGTCATAAAGCGGTCCGTCTACATCGAGGGTGCGCGTAGGGCCTTTTCCCAGGCGAAGGTGCACTGGGCGAAGCTGGACGCCATGAAGCTGGTGAAGGAGGGGCCGTCGGAGGGCAAAGAGCATCGCTGCCCCGAAGTGTATTATGACAGTGTCCTGAAGGGTTCCCGCCTTGTGGCGGATGAATGTGCTAGGGATGTAATTTTTGAATGAACATGCTCATGTGATCCTGAAATGTGAAATGAGTTCATCTGTGCTATGCAACGCTTTTTGAATTTAAAATATTATGTTCTGTGCGGCCGTTTATAAAATCTGAGAGTTGGCCAGTCGTCGGCTTCTGCCCCCACGTAACTAGTACTAGGGTGTTCGGGATAAACCTGAGCACTCTTTGTCCCAATTTTGGGTCCTTCGAGGGAGGTCTTCAGCACAATGAACCAGGCAATCGGACTATAAGGCTTTATCACTCTCACTTAGCCATAGAAGTCTACAATTTTAAATTTTGGCGAAGCCCCTAGAGTTCGGAAGGCCGAATTTGGGGTGCTATATATGCCTAAGTCGGGCAAGGCCTACTCCTCACCCAAAGCAGAAAAAGTCTTTAAGGACTTGAGACCTCTCGAACAGCCACCAGCTCTCGCCTTATCATGACAGTCAGTTTTTGGGTTTCTCTACTGAGGTGCTCATCCGGAAGAACCGGGACACAATCGCAATAGTTCTCCCAGCGCTACCTTAGCCGATATAGCGGAATGTAAGGTACCAAAGCATCGGAGCCAGGTAAACCCAACTATTGACCCAAGACATGATTCGGAGCTGATGCATATAATGCTATAAGTTCGGGGTGCCGCACTGTCGAAAGTGTTCGGACTTCTCATGCCGTATTATGGGGTGAACGAAAGCCCCTGGCGTACTGACCGTACCAGAATGTACAGGTGCAAGTTGTTGTAAATGAACATATAAGAAAAAAGGGATGGATAATGCAATAATAGACTAATGCTATGCATTGTTCTTTAAATAATACGTCGAAGCGTACTGATACAAGTAGTGTAATAAGCAAAAAATAGGACTATTTGACATGTCCTATCCAAGGGCAAGCTGCGTACGGATAGTAAAAAACGGGTATATCGATTATTATTCGAGACCACCTGGGGGTTCCCTTGTATGTCTTAGTTTCTTGCCTCCTTGGTTGTTCCTTCCCATAATGTGTCCGGCAATCCTACTGCCGGAAAGGGCTTCCAGAGAGTAAGGTCTTGAAAGAGAAAAAATGATAAAGGTATGCAGCCCCTAGGGCGGTTAAGCCGCATTGTGGGACGTGCCCTGATCATGCCCCCGCCTATGCCCATGGTATTTTCAGTGCGTAATTATGTACGCACGGCATGGATTTTGTCGCTTGAATGGGACTAGGACGGGGGCCGAATTGCTAGGCGAGCTCTGAACGTGCCATCCGATCCTGTTGCAGGTTACTCCGGACTCGCTTGACGGTGTCCGGGGGCTGTACCACCGAATTGGCGGTTTGCCTTAGAAGGCTGCTTTGTTCTTCTGCTATGAGGGCCGTAGTGTGCTCTTCTGTGCGGAGCGAGCTTTCTATATTTCCATTGACTGTTATGACCCCCCTAGGTCCTGGCATCTTGAGCTTGAGGTATGCGTAATGCGGTACCGCATTTAATTTTGCAAATGCGGTTCGCCAGAGCAGTGCGTGATAGCCACTGCGGAATGGGACGATATTGAAGATTAACTCTTCACTTCAGAAGTTGTCCGGAGATCCGAAGACCACTTCCAGTATGATTGAGCCCATGCAATAGGCCTCTACACCTGGGATGACGCCCTTAAAGGTGGTTTTGGTGGGTTTGATCCTCGAGGGATCTATACCCATTTTGCGCACTATATCCCGATAGAGCAGGTTCAGGCTGCTACCGCCATCCATAAGGACTCTAGTGAGGTGAAATCCGTCGATGATGGGGTCTAGGACCAATGCGGCGGATACGCCATGATGGATACTAGTGGGGTTATAACACCCTCGATGCGACTATAGCTTCCACGTGTCGAGGCACGACTTAGAGACATAATCGCATTGAAGGCATATGTCGCAAGTTAGGCAATATTCACAACATCCCATGTAATATGATAATAAAAGGGGAGATAACATAGTTGGCTTACACTCGCCACGTCAATCAAGTACATAAATAACATTACATCATCCAAACACTCATGGCCCGACTACGGCGCCAAAATAAAAGATAACCCAACATGTGACACAGTCCCAATCACCCCCAACTAGGCACCACTACTGATCATCAGGAAAGGAAACATAGTAACGTTGAGAGTCCTCGTCGAACTCCCACTTCAGCTCAAATGCGTCACCTGGAGCGGAATCATCGGGCCCTGCATCTGGTGTAATAGTAATCTGTGAGCCACAGGGACTCAGCAATCTCGCACACTCGCGATCAAGACTATTTAAGCTTATAGGTAAGGCAAGGTAAATATAGGTGGAGCTGCAGCAAGCGACTAGCAAAATATGGTGGCTAACCTGTTCGCAAAAGAGAGCGAGAAGAGGAGGCAAAGCGCGAGCGAGAAACTAGAGAACAACCTGCGCAAACATTACTCCAACACCGTGTCCACTTCCCGGACTCCGCCGAGAAGAGACCATCACGGTAACACACTTAGTTGATTCATTTTAATTAAGTTAAGGTTCAAGTTATCTACAACCGGACATTAACAAATCGCATCTGCCCATAACCGCGGGCACGGCTTTCGAAAGTTCAAATCCCTGCTGGGGAGTCCCAACTTAGCCCATGACAAGCTCTCACGGTCAACGAAGGAATAGACCTCCTCCCAAGACGTTCCGATCAGACTCGGTATCTCGGTTCTTCAAGACACTTTGACAGGTTAAAACAAGACCAGCAACACCGCCCGAATGTGCTGACAAATCCCGATAGGAGCTGCACATATCTCTTTCTCAGGGCACACTCAGATTGTCCAAACTTCCGGTAGGCCAGCCCAGAGTTGCCCCTGGTGGCCACCGGCGGCTGACGAGTTGGACCAGCACTCAGAGGAGCACTGGCCCGAGGGGGTTTAAATAAGATGACCCTCGGGCTCCGGAAACCCAGGGGAAAAAGAGGCTAGGTGGCAAATGGTAAAACCAAGGTTGGTCATTGCTGGAAAAGCTTTAATCAAGGTGAACTATCAAGGGGTTCCCATTATAACCCAACCGCGTAAGGAACGCAAAATCCGGGAACATAACACCGATATGAGGGAAAGTAGGGCGGCAAGAGTGGAACAAAACACTAGGCGAGAGGCC